>NC_048312.1:19628480-19666107 GCF_013100865.1 Trachemys scripta elegans | reverse complement strand
ATAAAAAAAAAAAAAAACACAAAAAAACAAAAAAATAAAAAAAAACATGAAAAGAAAAAAAAAAAAAAAAAAGAGTGTGTATATATATATATATATATATATATATATATATATATATATATATATATATATATATATACACACACACTCTCTTGCATTTATTGATCAGAGAGCTTAGACTATGAGTTTAAGCTTCAACAGAACTTTGCCAATTTACTTCACCTGCGGATCTGGCCCCATGTTTTGCTTCTTAAATGAAGTCAACACAATTCATCATTAATGCTAACCCTCCAAATCTTTATGTTGCTCTTGGAAATAAAGCAGATGCAGGGCTTTCAAACCCTCACTAAAGATAACTTTTTAAAGAAACATAACAAACCTGCAACAGAAGTAACTGTGTTGGTCTCTCTGGTATAGATATAACAAATTCCAGATGTTTAGCTCTACCATATCCACTGAAGCACAAGGTTGGGCGAAGCAGATGCACCACTGCCTTGTAATCCCCTGCCTCATACAGTCGCTGGATCTCCTCCAAAGACTGGCATCTCTCCAGAGACTTTAGGTTCTTGTCAATCTGCAAAAGTCACAGATGGTGCAATCCAACCTACATTTCACCTTCATGTGCAAATGACTGACTTTTCTTATGAACAACAAAGCTATAGCTGTAGGATGTGTAAAGTTTACAGCACTGTAAGGAAGAGAAACGACAAGGAAGAAAGTAGACAAGCTTCCACCCCATTATCACTTACCCCAACTTGTATTTAATTTTTTTTTTAATTAATACTATTGTTTTTTTGTATCTAAGCCATACATTTGAAAATCTCACATTTTTCTGATGAACTATGAGAAAGAGCGATCATGGGAAAGAAAGCCTTTAGAATTGAGATGGCATTGCTTGCGTTTGAAGACCTCCCCTATAAGCAGTAACAGAAAAATAATAACCATGTCTAATTTTTTATTTATGAATTCATTTGCATGTTTTACTGGAAAATTCTGACTGCTGAAGGCAAGAGTTCATTTGAACAACAGTGACATTAAAGCACAAGAAACCCTCTAAAACAAAGCTCTAGTCTAATGACTAATAGCTATGTACGCAGCATCCTGATAGCAATCTTTTTCACTCTATTTATTAAGCAGACTGAATTGTGCAGGGACCAGTAATAGACAAAGAAAGCATTTAACTGAAAAAGGGAAGGATGGTTTTCAAATCAATTAACTATAAAACACAGTCATTGTTAGTTTTATCCTGGTTTGTGAAAATATTCTTCACTCTAAGACAGTTGCTACCGATGTTGTACATGCTACTTTTCCATCAGGGCAAGTGCTAGTAATTTTGAGATGAGTCTTGCAACTACGGCACTGTTTCTGAGCACTGCTGATATAGAAGCCACACTAGTTTGTTTTGTTTTAAATCATAAAACATGCTTTTTATCCCCAAAGGGAATAAATGCCTCTAAGGAGCATAGGAACTTGTCCCTTAGCATCTCTATCTCAGATTCTCTCCAGAAGTATCACATTATCAGCCCAAAAGAAAATGGATTGTGCATAAGAAAATGGCGCACACATATAAAATCTCTAGTTTCTCACAAGACTTAGCTCTTCTTTAGAAATGTCTCAAAAACACATTACGTTGACTGGAATCCTCAATTTTGGATGAACCTAGAAACAGAAAAACCCAAACAAAAACTGATCCCTACCTCTTCTAGAGAAACAACAGAATCAACATGGAGGTTAGGTAATCGGATCACGATGCTGTGTTCATTGCCAGCTTTGGCTTGGACTGCAGTGGAACTCTGCAGCATTTCGGTGCAGATATCATAATTCTCCAATGCCTGCTCCATGTCACCCTGTGGAAACAGTTAGAAGAAATCACACAATGCTACCTGAGATTCTTCAAAAGCAGCTAGGCAATGTTGAATCACTAACTCTGTGAGTACACTGTCAGTGAGAAATAGGCAAATTTGAGAGGGTATTTTACTAATCAAAATATCAACCAAAAGAGTCATTACCAATAAACAGCTTAACAGTCTATTCTACCAGTTATCTTCATCACCATTGGGGGGGAGGGGAGGGCGGAGAAGGGGAGGAAATCTGACACCTAGGTATTCAAGTTACATAGCAAGAAAATGTATTTGTATAAATTGACTAACATTCTCTTTTTCTGAAAGTGAAGGGAGGCAGATTAAATCCAGAAGTAAGTCTTCCTTTTGTGCTGACCAGAACCATACATTTGGGTAACATTACCGAGATATACAGCCAGCTGGTTAAGATAAACTAAAACTGTGAGGAACCCACTTTGTCCATCTTAAACAGATTTGAGTTTTCCTAAAAGGGAGGGATCAGGACAGGAAGAGAGGCTGTAGAGGGAGAAAATATAACTCACTAAAGCTAAAGAGATACAGCACTAGCCATACGACAGTTTGTTTAATAAAGATGATCAATCCATTTTGACTGGACAACCTGCATTCAGTTTAAGTGGAGTTGGCTCTGATTCCAAATGTATATTTATGTTTCAGATTATCCTTCTACTTCCATCTTTGTTTTTTAAATTGCAATATCTAGATCTGTTGTGAAACAGAGGAGTTACATGTGTGTCATAAAAATTTTATCTTTCAGTGAAATAGAGCAAAAAGTATTAGTCTAGTCTAGTCTACATGTTTCTTCATTACTGGGACTGTGCAGTGACAGTTGATTTTGAATTGTCTTCACCTGGAAAGGGAATTAGAAGATCTTTTTAACTTAAAGAAATTTTATTTTTGAGTGAAAATAAAATGACTTATCAAGGAGTCTCTACTTTAGATGTATAACATGATTAAACATAGTTTATAAATGAGAAGGAGGTTCTGTCCCCACTAATTTTTCTATGGAACAATCCAGTTTTTCATTAGATGGATTTCTTAAAGAAGGATTTTGAAATATGAAAATAAAAAGGGAAATGAATTACTCAGTGGGTGTATATGAAATCAACTGATATTGTACTTTATCAATTGAAGATTAAAGTTTGATTAGTCAAACCCACATTTTTCTTCTCAACAGTTTAGAATTAAGTACAGACAATCTGTAAACATTTTCTTTGCTGCCTTAAGAAACTGATGCTTGAAATAAAATAATGAAGTAGTCTGGAATCCAATAAATAACTTTTCTGGAGACTGTTTACTTGAGCAATCAGTCTAGAACAAATTGCTTGAAAATCTGTACATGAAATGAATAATTGTCAAAAGAATGCTCAAGCTCCATCAATCACAACATATAAATGTTGACTCGATGCACAGTTGCATTTTGGACATTCTATTTCGGCTTCTATTACAGATTCTAGGAGCTACAATCCAGGCTTCAGTCTGCTAGTGAATTTGCGTACTGCGGCTGCTCATTATAACTCCAGTCAAAATTTATTTCTGGGGACCAAAGACAAACTACTTTAAACACATGTATGTACCAAAATGACTGAATGCTGGTACAATGCATTAGTATTACAGCCAGATCCTTCGCATCTATCTAATTACTGAATGTTCATAGGGACATTTAATGAACTAAATAAAACAGTATCAAAGGGGTAGCCATGTTAGTCTGGATCTGTAAAAGCAGCAAAGGGTCCTGTGGCACCTTATAGACTAACAGACGTATGCATGCATCCAAAGAAGTGGGTATTCACCCACGAAAGCTCATGTTCCCATACGTCTGTTAGTCTATAAGGTGCCACAGGACTCTTTGCTGCTTTTAAATAAAACAGACAAATGTAACCTCTACTTTATCTTCAAATTAGAGCTCAGTCAAGATATTCCTGAAGTGGTGGGTATGGTGCGTTGATGACTTACCAGACCCACCACTTCAACTGCATATAGCAATTCTAAAGTCCATTTGTTTAAAAAAAAATATGCTAACTGTGAAAAATTCTATTCATTGAACTCAAAAAGAAAACAAACCTGCAGTGCTAGAAAGCGAGCCTTCAGCCAATACACTCGAGCCACAAACTCCAGCCAGCCTTCCTCAAATAGATCTCGCTGGGAGGATGCAAATGAGAGCTGCAACAAGTCCCCCAGAAAATGGGATCCTGGGAAATCAGGACCAAACTTTCCGTTCACAGTGGCAGAAGGGCAATTTCGAGGGGAAACTGTAAATTAATTTATTACAGTTTAGCATAAAATCACATTCTCCCTATGCAAACAATTCCATGTGCAGCAGCTGCAACACTCAGCTCACCCTTCTAACACAAACACTAATAAAAAAAATAATAATAAAGAACTGTTGTACACATCCATTGCTCAGACCTACGTCTGGAGAAGTAACAGCTCAGTATTTTAATAAATGATTCACAACATTTCTTACAAGTTTAATTTACATTGTAAGAATAGCCTAGCAGAGAAAAAACAATTCTCACCTGTAGAGCTCTTCCCTTTGGTCAGCAACCATTGGTCAAGTTGTAGTTCCATGCAAGAAAGGCTCATCAGCATCATATCCTACAGGGAAGGTATGAAGAGATCAGGGAAGAATATAAAGAACCTTGTTTGGAAAGTAAAAAGAAGTTAACAATTCACTTGAAAGGAAGCTTTCTAATTAATCCTCTTTTGTGATTTCCATTTCCAAGCTACAGCCATTGTGGCTTTCTTCTGTCTAAGGAAAGGAGGTTGCCCTCTTTCTATGATGCTCAGTAGGATTAAAGAGACCCCCCCTGGCCTTTTACAACTAGAAAGAGGAATGGAAAAAAATCTATTTAAGAAAAGATAAGACGATCTAGTGGGGAAGAAGATAAGAAGGGAACAGTTGGCCCAGTCTTGAAAAAGAGCAGCATCCTCAATCTAAAATATAACCATTTTAAATTGCTTCATCATTAATACTTTATGTTAGAACATCTGAAAAAAAACACATCAAAAGGCTGAGATGAATACTGAAGAAGTTGTAGAAATCAAGGAGATCGAGCACATATGCTAGTTTTGCCAGCTCATTAATGCTTTCTGCAGAAAGACAGGTGGATTTTAAAAAAACAAAAAACAAAAAAAAACTGGATATGAGTTGTTCCTGGTAACACTGGATGTTCTGTTACAGCTCTTACAGACGTGGTTGTGTGGATTAAAGAGAAAATTATTTTTATATTTTTTTCCACAGTAACCAGGGTTGTAACTGCAGCTCCATCTGGAGAGGGTGAAAGCTCCTGACATGGGTTCAAAAATCTCTGTACCCTAAAATCTCTGGGCATTTGTTACATCCAAAGGCATCATCTTCTATCCCAAATAAACTCAAAAACAAAAGGGCATCTTGGAAATCAATTTATAATCAAAGTTAAATGGAAAGATTCAGAAGCAATATATGTTAATCAGAACTCCCGAATTTCCTAATATTTATTTGTGTAAAATCTAATCCATAATATTATATGTAGTAATTTTGATTTTTTAATTTAATATATAAGCAATAAAGATCAAGCAGTCTCATACAAGCAAATCAAACGGTAATATATATAGCAATAGATATAACATGCTAGTGTAGATTGTTTAGAGTATGTTATATCTATACAGCAACACTACTTTTTTAAACCACCAAGATATTATTATTTTCAAAGCTCAATTTTATTTTGCACAGCATTAAATACGCTGGTGATGGAAAAGCTGAAATGTGAGAAATAGCAAAAGAGGAAATTATTTGGGAGTGCAGTTACCATGAATACTCAAAGTCAGAACTTTTCAGCTACAGGTCTGATCCTTCTTGCTAATGTCTTAAAAACACAGTAATATAGACAGCAGCCAGTGGACAAAGAATATAGCATTTTGCTTTTACTATTACCACATACAGTATTTAACCTAAAATGTGTGCATTCATGTAAGCCAGGCCCATTTTGGGTTCCAATTTAATGTATAATTTTTGTTTTTCCATTTTGTATTTGTGAAATTTATATACCTGTATTTGGAAAAGGAAATAAAAGTTTTTCATTGTACTTTCACTATGGGATGTAATTATCTTTTTAAAAACAAGCTCAACAATTTGCCATTAATTAAGTCACTATACCTTTTATACGTTCTATTTAAAACAGGGATTTTCCTAAAACCCATGTACAGTAAAAGCTCTTTTATCCGGCATTTCACCGAGCTGCAAACTCTATAAACTAGCATTTCTTAGCTGCACTGAAAGTATGGTTTATAGTGCGGTTGGTGAGGGGCTGGCAGGGGGCTGGGGCATGGGAGGGGCTGCGGGGTATGCTCTGGGAGGGAGTTTGGGTCCTGGAGGGGACTTGGGGTAGGGAGTTGGGGCGTGGAAGAGGCTTGGGGGGCTGAATGGGGGGGGGCACTCACCTCCGGCAGCTTCCCACAAGCAGCTCCCTGTCCCTGCTGTTGCTGGCGGAGTCGCAGCAGGCGGCTTTGCAGGCATGCTGCCTCCGTCACCCTTCCCTGAGCGCTGACTCTGCAGCTCCCAGCCCATTGGCCGGGAAAGCCGCAAGGGGCAGCGTGCCTGCTTGCAGAGCGGCCTGGCTGCGCCTCCGCCAGGAGCAGAAGGGATGGGGAGTCGCTTGCAGGGAACTGCCAGAGGTAAGCACCCCATCCATCCCCATCGGGCACCCCGAGTTCCCTCCCATGCCTCAACCCCCTGCTCCAAGCCCCCTCCTGGACTCAAACACCCTCCCACGCCCCTGCCCCACACACCTTCCCACACTCCAAACCCCTCCCTCTGAGTTAACCAGCATTTTTAATTTACCGACACCCGCCCATTCCTCCAGCATGCTGGTTAAAAAAGCTTTTACTGTACTTGAAACCTTGGTATGGCATCTAAACCACAAACATTTTGAGCCAAACAACAATGCTGCACAGACCACAAGAAATGCTCCATGAATGGTGCAGCCTCAACTCAGCCCTTAAAGGCAGGACACAAAGCTCTGTGTGCACGCCATTTGAGATGCAGGAGGCAGCTCCAGACACAGAGTGAAAGATCAAAGTATGTGTAAATACTGTAAGACATAGCAGTTTAGTGACAGAAACAACAGCTGCAGTGCACTCAAGTTGTTTTTTGACTGAAGTTAGAGCTAGAGCAAAGAATATCCCAGGCATAGATCATGAGAGGGACAACTTGAGCTTGAGTTGCCACACTGAGGTTAGCCACATTCAAGACACACACAGCAATATACGGTGGATAGGGAAAATTAAGCAGCTCAAAAAATAGAGCGTTTCCTTACCTTGATGTGCTGGTTGCTACAATCCCTCAGTAACGGGTTGGGCAAATTACTACTATGCTTTCTCCAGCTATTGTAGATACTAAGGACCACCTCAGACAAGCCAGGTGGCCACTTCACCAGGAACTTCTGGCTGATTACTTTCAGATATCTCATCATCAGTTCTAGGATGCCACCATTGTTCAGGTTATCCAATAGGAATTCATGAACATCTTGCTTCTCTGGAAAGCAGATGAGCACAAAGTATATGAGACCTGTTTGTTGAAACTAACCACATTTAATTCCTTGCCTCACTTCTAAGAATAATACTTTTAATGCTTTGTGACATTTAGCACACATCTTACATAAAGAACACCCATAACACCTTTATGACACAGTGGTTCTCCTTTTGCAGGAATAGCCTTGAATTTATGCAGAATAAAGTGACTATACTAAAATGGTTAAAGGAGATCATGCACACAACACAGATCACACACAAATAAGCAGCCCAATGAAAACAAAAATAATTTATGAATACAGTGAAGCTCAGTCAATTGATCTATTAAAATAAACCCTTTAAAAGAATAGATTCTTTTGTGCACAAAAAGAAAGAAAACAGAAGAAGTGGGAGTAAAAATGCAGACATAAGGGGAAAAAGAAAACCAGTAGAAAAATGGATATGCTGAAGTCCCTACCAGATTCCATGAACGTTGTAGAGTCAAATGACAGTCTGTGTGGTCCAATATGCTGGAAATTCTCTTGTTTGATCTCTGATTGCACCTCGTAGTTATTGAAAGGATCATCCTCTTCCTCTGGATCCAGTTTCCTCAGCCTGGGTGAAAAGGGGTAAAAGACAGTATTTGTGAGAGTTTGAATATTACTTTCAATAACAAATAGCTTGCCAGGTGTAGGTGTTATGTATATTTTCACAATGAAAGTACCCTAGTTGGAGTTCATCATTAGAAATTTAAATTTATTCCCAGACTTCATCAGAGGAAAAAAACCTCAAACATGCTATACCTAAAAATGGAAAGAAACAGCCTACAGAAAAGAGCAAATCCCACCAAATAAGCATCAGAAACTGACAAGACTACTCCACTACATTTGGAATTGTTTTTCAAAAAACAGTATTATCAGCACTGTTATTTTAAGTACTAGCAGATCCGAACCCTTTTAGCAATGCAACTTAATATTTTCCTTTCAGAAGGATCTTTGTTTTTTAAATCATCTCATTCAAATCAGTAATCAATGTAAAAACAAAATATGCCTTCTGATTTAATGAGAAATGCTGATCTGATTTGTTGACAATGATACTGGGGTCCCAATGTGGTGTAAATCGTATCCACTTCTTAACTATGCAAAAAAGTTCATGATATGCTTCTGCTTCTTCTCTAGAAAACAGTGAGCAAAATAACCTATATGAGAATACCTTACATAAACTTTAAAAAAAAAAAAGTATTTTTTTACTTTCAAGTTATTTTTCTCTGTCAAGGGACACATTCCAGAAGACAAGCTGTTTGACTTATAAAAACCCAGTTCTGAAATAGGAAAATATTCTAATTGCCTTGCTTCAAGAATAAGAAATAGATGTGATGAAACTGATCATAAATTTGAACTTATTTTTAATTTTGCACATGAATCAATGTTGAGTGACTGGTTGTTGAGGAGCATCCCTTCCAAAAAGCTATTTTTACAGGAATTTTGTGTTGAAATTTTTGTAAACTAATGACAATGTCATCTCAATACCCTTTTACCATGATAAGACCATGACAACTTCCTCAAAAGTGGTATCATCCAGATTTTTTTTTAATATATTTTTGGGGGTCATAGACTTCGTCTGTGTAATATGTAAAACACTAAATATTTTTAAAGTTGCTGATCTAAACAGAACTTTTCCTAAAACTGAGGCTCAAGATGACCTCATTTGAAACTGATTGGACCAAGATGCACGGCTGCAAGGCAGGCCTCGCACATGACTTGTTCGAAGACCTTGAGGGAGGCACTGCAAGACAGAGTAAAGTTTACAAACTACAAGGATAAGGCCAGGAAGCCTCATCTTCTGGGTCCCAAGACACCAGAGGAAAGATTGATGTTCCAGAATTCTCAAGACTAAACAACTTGGGGAGAAGAATTCATGACATCAATAATCAGGCCAGTCCTACCCTGGAGGAGGCCCACTAGTGAGAAGCACTTTGCCAGCAGAACATCAACGTTTAATTTCTTAACTGCAGTTCCAGCTCCTACTCAGAGTGCCCAGAAGACTGTGAGAGCTGAAGGAGTTTGCAAATTCCATTACCTTAATACCTTATTTTTCCTTTTTCTGTTTTTGTCTTTTGTTCTTAGTAGCTGGCAGATGACCCAGACAATTTAGACTTTTTATTTTTAGGATGTGGAAATGAAAAGTGCAGCTGTGTGCATGCATGTGTGTGAGAGCACCCATAACACCCAAGCAAGGAAGGCACCTGAAAGAAAAGTGTCTCAGATAAACAGTCCTCAATATTGTCTCATAAAAGTTACCCATTAGAGTGTGTTCTATGTTTCGAAGTCTTAAGAGATTTGAGATTGTCATCTGTCATTTCTGGTCAAAGTTGACTACTTATCCAACTTCTCTTGTTCTGGAGCAGTCTGTATTTTTATAATCTGTCTCATTTTTGGGGGGTGGGAGGGGAAGGGGTAAAGGTTAGCCAGCACACAAGACTGAAATTTAAGGAGGAAACGTTTGATAATTGGATCTGAGGTTGTACTCCAGACATTAGACAATAATTCGGTTTCTATATTAAGACACTTAACCATTCAAATGAGAGAACTAATGGACTTTTGTCAAACTCTTTAGCTGTGACTTCTAACCAAATGGTATAGCCACCTCCTCAGAATGTATAAGAATTGGTTATTTTTTGTACTAATCTGATGATTTAACTAAATTGATGATTTAATTCAATCCACTATTGAGATTAACTTGTTGCTTTATTGATTTTAAGGTTGTTTTATTTTTAATAGTTTTAATACATTTATAAAAAGATACCGAGTCACATTTCTTTCATTCAATAAGCAACACAAGTCCAGTACCTCTGAGGATTTGGGTGGATAACCAGCAGGTCAACAAAAAAGCCTGTGGTCCTCACATAATGCCAACAACTCTCATCACAAGTGAAGGTCTGCTATACCTTGAAGGAAGGAACTTTACCAACAGTTCTTGAAAGTCAACTTTCTCCTCCTTTTTACACTTGGTATTTCGTACTCTAGCAGACCGCCTTTTTGCAGTTTCACCACTATCTTCTGTAATTCTCCTCCGTTTCACCCCTTTCTTGGATTTATCACTAACAGTTGTGTCACCTAGAAAACAGAATCAAACGTTTTCAAAACTCAAATTGCCAAACACACGATGGATAATGTTGCTTAATATCATGGTGATTTATGAAAAATATTTTAAATTTGCTTTATTCTATGGCAACATCAAGGACTCAATTCTGTTCCTACTGAAGACAATGGCAAAATTCCTATTAACTTAAATGGGAACAGGATCATTTACACAGAACTCTGGTTTGATGTTGGCCTTGTAGCCCACTTAAACAGAATCATGTTTATCACTGATCAAACTACAGTTAGGCCTAAATCACATTTTGTTTCACAGAACAGTTACCATAAAAAATTAGCTAATATCATATACAGGAAGAGTCACAGTAGTGACTTGAGTCAAGGCAGATAGAGAATCCTACACTGTATTTCTACAGGACCAAACATAATGGGGAACCTGGGGACTGCCCTGATAATAACAAGCATTACGATTTTACTATTTTTACACAAATCTACTCATTCTATTACAATGTGCAAAAATAATTGCATCTCTTAATTAAGAAATGCATAGCTCAAATTCTAATTTTTCTTTTAATTTTAATACAAAGTAAATTAAGTTTGATATTCATGACATTTTGTATGCATGTAAATACTGGTCAGAACTAAGAAGCAGACTGGTTGAAAACTTGGGTTTTTTTAATATACTTTCTTTTAAATCTTCTAATTTTCAGTACAATTTTGTGGCTTTTAAGGAAAACTCTGCCTAGAGCTCTAACATCTGTAAATTCTCATAAACATCAACCAAGGACTGGTAGTCTTGTGAACAATAACTATAGACACCCCCACACACACCCCTCCCTACACAGTATATGCCTTAGAACATCTGAGAATATGAATATCATCATGCAAACAAATTAATTCTCTGCTTCCATATGTACTTAACAGGCCAAGCAGCTGATCTTATTTAATAGTAATAATATTTTGTCTTTTTATGGCTCCTTCCATCTGACAGCCTCAAGGTGCTTTACAAATATTAACAAATTAAGCCACATATCACCCAGGCATTATTACCCTTATATTACAAATGGGGAAACTGAGGCACGAGAGCAGCAGCACAGTCAAGAATAGAAGGGATTAGATACTACAGTGATGAGTGCTATAGAAAATCAATTATGGATAGAACTCAGGGCTAATAATTAACCAGTACCTCCTAGATCAGGGGTAGGCAACCTATGGCACGCATGCCGAAGGGGGGGACACAAGCTGATTTTCAGTGGCTCTCACACTGCCCGGGTCCTGGCCACTGGTCCGGGCGGCTCTGCATTTTAATTTAATTTTAAATGAAGCTTCTTAAATATTTTAAAAACCTTATTTACTTTACATACAACAATAGTTTAGTTATAGATTAGAGCAGGGGTCGGCAACATTCAGCACGCAGCTCGCCAGGGTAAGCACCCTGGCGGGCCGGGCCAGTTTTATTTACCTGCTGACGCGGCAGGTTCGGCCAATCGCGGCCCCTACTGGCCGCGGTTCGCCGTCCCGGGCCAATGGGGGCGGCGAGAAGCGGCGCGGGCGAGGGATGTGCTGGCTCCGGCTTCTCGCCGCCCCCATTGGCCCGGGACGGCGAACCGCGGCCAGTAGGGGCCGCGATTGGCCGAACCTGCCGCGTCAGCAGGTAAATAAAACTGGCCCGGCCCGCCAGGGTGCTTACCCTGGCGAGCCGCGTGCCAAACGTTGCCAACCCCTGGATTAGAGATTTATAGAAAGAGACCTTCTAAAAACGTTAAAATATATTACTGGCATGCGAAACCTTAAATTAGAGTGAACAAATAAAGACTTGGCACACCACTTCTGAAAGGTTGCCGACCCCTGCCCTAGATCATTTAGACAGCTTTCCCTTTTTTAAAGTAATTGTTTTACAGATTATCACAGCTTTATATGACTGAACTTTTCTTTTTCTGACTTGGAATACATGTACATTGAAAATGCACTGGATCAGCTATAAGACAGTTTAGAAAACACACATTTCTAAAGACAACTGACATTTTCCAGTCTCGTTTATGTCTGCAAAGACAACAGTGTTATCTGGAATTATAGACTAAAGTACCTTGCTCACCTATAGGCATTACTGATTCCAGTAAATTCTCATTATGACTGGAAAAATTGGGTGTCATTGGAGTGTAAGTTAATACTGGGTCACTCATTGTAACCACTGGATTAGTGCTGACAGGATTGGGCTGGATAACACTGACAGGAGTAGAGGTAGGAGAAAGAATCAAGTGCTGGACTGGGTCTTGGTACTCTGAGAGGTCAATTCTCTTCCCCAGGCTCGGTCGAGGAGGCTCACAGGTTGTCAGGTGATGATACATAGCAAGTAAACTTTCTCCTAGACACTTCCATCTGCATGTAAAAACACAATCACAACACGACCTTATTAACGCTTAATTTATCCATTTATTCATTAGCTTTTGCCACATAATCTTCTGTATTACAGTTAAAAAACCCTTTGCTGCAGGATGTCGGAATTATAATAAAGATGTTCTGCTATAGAAGGTTAGAATTACTGAGGGTACCAAAAGTGATTTTATCAGTGTAAGAGGAATAGATTCCTCGTGGAGTCAAAATCTGTTATACAACTAGAAAAGCTGAGAATATTATTTTTGGTACCCTGTCCCCTCGAGAGTTCAGTTCAGGAGCAAATGTTTCATGGCTCTTGCTTCCTATTTGGAACATACTGTTAAACTACAGAGCAGGACCAACATTATCACAGCAATTAAAGCCACTGTTGGGAAGGAGAATTAAGTATAATAGAAAGGAAATGGAGCTCATGATATGCTTCGCACCCAGAGAAAGCATTCATTGCACCTCAAAACCAAAAACATTATCCCAGTTTAATATGAACCATTTTCAGGTCTAGCATTATATTCAATGGGTAAGGGCAAGATTCTGTCAGCCTTTTATACAATTAGTAGTAACTTGCTCTGAAATTGGACTACTTACAGAGGAAATTATTCAGGGCAAATAAGGGTGGCAGAATCAGGCCCTAAATAAGAAGATCACAGAAGTCTTTAACACACGTATTTAAAACAGAGCAATATACTCTAACAGGATTCCTAGACTATCCAAATGCACAATAGAACATTTTTGTAGACATTTAACATTTGTTTATAAATCTCCATGATCCAAATGGTAAAAATATTAAAAACAAATTAAAAAAAAGCTTTAAAGTTCAGATACAAACCAATTAACGCAGAAAAATTTCAAAAAATTTCTGTTGTGAAGATATCCTGAATTTAGCTATTTGTTCCTGGTTCATACCACAGTTTTGTTTCAGCATGTTTTAATTGGTATGTATCAACTTTAATCTGGAAACATGAACAGAGCCAGACTCCTTACAGATTACTGAAACTTTAAAAAAATTAATATATATAATGAGAAAAAATACATGCTGAAGAGATTCCAATGAACCCTGGCCATGACTCTGAAACAGAGACAGTGATGACTTACGTGAAAAAGGGAATTGGCTGGACAAGCTTAAGATCTGGTTCTCTCTCTCGCACCATTAGAGCCTGCCTCTTTCTACGTAGCTCCAATGCTTCATCTATGATTGCTCTTGTTTCCGCTGCACTCACATTCACATCATGGATTGACATGTCACTGAGAGGTGGTGAGAAAGGAAGACAACATAGGTAGTTTTATTTTTTTAATATCAAATAGAGATTAACTTAAGATTCTCCTCTAATGTAGGGTACAAAAACAGTAATCACATATACATTTGTTCACAGTTCATTCTAAAATTAGATGTTTTGAAGCAGATTCTCCTCTTTCACGTTCTAAAAAGTGAGAGATGAATAGGAAAACAGTGAAATACGTTACAGCAATGCTATCGTTATGGCTGAGAAGCTCCTTTTGTTCCATGGTCCCATTTTGAACAACTCAATGTTTCAGCAAAAATAACATCTGGAGTTGAAAATTCTCTTGAAGGTTTTCAGTCCAGAAGTGAATTTTTTGAGAGCTTGAAAAATATCTATTCCATTGTTTTTGAGATATCAGACAGTGAGGGGGAAAATGATCATTAAATGCTTTGCTGAATTTATGTGCTTAAAGCTTTGCTAAATCATTGCCTAAGTAACTAACCGACCAAAAGTCTAGGTCAGAGGCCCTTATTTTGTTTATCTGACCCAAGTCAAAAAACAAGATCACCCTTCCTCTAAAATTCACTAGCTCCTTCCTTGCAAGCTAGCAAGCCATCCCTACACTAAACTTCTACCATAAGAGGCATCAGGAGCCCAGGTAGGTTTGGCAGCCTTTCTGATCTTTCCCAGCACACACTACACCTTAACTACCTAGGATTATTTGAGTCTGTAACTATATGTCCACAAAAAATTAACTTTCAAATCACGTTTCACATGCTCAGCTGCTGAGCACTCAAGAGTTTGCTATGCTCTAAAAAATAAAATTTTAAAATGACTCTCTCAGGATACTGTAGAAAGCCAACGATACATCTGGGTCCCTTCAGATGGTTCCCCACACTTCATGTTTCAAGAGTTGCAGGCTATGTAGAGTACGGTGCCCACAATGTGAAAAACTATTTGAATGCCTGACCAAAGAATCAACAGGTATGCACCAAGACTCACATCCCACTTTAATTCATCCACAAAGCATACACATATTAAGGCACTGATGTTATCTACATGCGCAGGAACAAAGTATTACAGATGCACAATGGGACTGAGTTACAGTTTAATTAAAATCCTAATTTTGAGTTTCTTGAGTTTTGTTGATGAACAGAGTGTTAGATGGGGAGTCAGGAGACCTGGCTCTGCTACTGAGCTGCTGGTGATTTTGGGTAAATCACTTCAATTCTCTGTGTCACTGTTTCTCCCACCTTTTAGATTATAAAATCTTCAAGGAAGGGAGAAGTCTCTAACTATAGGTTTGTACAATGCTTAGCACAATGGGACCCCAAACTTCATTGGGGCTTCTAGGCATTATCATAATATAAACAAAGTAACATATCTCAACCATAATGTTGCAATAACATAGTTTTCAGAATATATATAAATAACTCAAAGGCTCACATAATCTTACAGGATTCTTGCATCTCAGATACCACAGAAGCTTACAAAACTAATAACCATATACAATTCTCACCGAAGTCAATGCAATAAGGTTCATTTAGAAGACAAAGACTACATGGTACAATTATATTAGTTTAAAGGAGGGGTAGGCAACCTATGGCACGCGTGCTGAAGGCGGCACACAAGCTGATTTTCAGTGGCACTCACACTGCCAGGGTCCTGGCCACTGGTCCGGGGGGCTCTGCATTTTAATTTAATTTTAAATGAAGCTTCTTAAACATTTTAAAAACCTTATTTGCTTTACATACAACAATAGTTTAGTTATATATTATAGACTTATAGAAAGAGACCTCCTAAAAACATTAAAATGTATTACTGGCACACAAAACCTTAAATTAGAGTGAATAAATGAAGACTCGGCACACCACTTCTGAAAGGTTACCAACCCCTGGTTTTAAGGGTTGAACCTCACTAGCCTTTCTGAACTACTCCTATCCTAAAATTCTAATGCAAGAACTATAGGATGACTAAGAATGAGATTCACCATTTAAGGAACATCCTTAATGAGTCTTTCCTGAGGCAAGGTTGCTCCTCAAAAATCTTCTCCTTCAGTACCAGTCCTTTGCTGTATTGGCAGTCTTTCTCCAGAGCTTTGCAGATAAAATACAAACATGCTAGTAGAGGGAAACAGAAATAAAAATTATGGGCAATTTGACACTATGA
This sequence comes from Trachemys scripta elegans, assembly GCF_013100865.1. NCBI lineage: Eukaryota > Metazoa > Chordata > Testudines > Emydidae > Trachemys > Trachemys scripta. Next base: position 19,649,877 of record NC_048312.1, on the reverse strand, counting down.
ATCATTCAAAAGTTCCCACTTCTGAGATAAATATAAACTACTAACAAGATTGTTAAAATCTCCAACTGGACATGAAACATTTCTACAATCATTGGATTGTAATTCTCTCTGCAAATGGTTAAACACATAGAAATACAATTTAAATAATTTACCTGGGCATACTAATCATAACCCCACATTCTCAAGTTTTAGCCTCTAAAAACAAATCTACAACTTTGCTAAACAGCTTAAAGTCATTTATCATCAGATTTTGGTTTCAAATCCCCTATTTCTGAAAAACAGGAATCCTTTAGTGTTTTTACACCATTCCTCAGCATTTATCATGATTGCTGTATTACAAATTGCATTACAGCAGGAAAGGCCATATCCTGCATTCCTTACTCACCGGAGTAATTCCATTAAGACTATTTTCATGAGGAAGGCCTACGGGATCAGGCCCTACATCTCTAATTTACCTTGGAGCCACCTATTAGCCTTCATTTGTATTGGTTCATCTACTGCATAAAATCTGAATTTAAAAGTTGAGAGCCAATTATATTAACAGCTGCATAATTAACCATGCCAGGCTATGAACTATATTGTAGTTTTATACTCAAACCCTGGAGGTAACTTGCTAGAAATGACAACAAAGACAAAGAACATGCATGAGAGTGAGAGAGAGGTCTACAGGGAAGCTTCTTGCAGCGGCTCTGATGTATAATAGATCACAGCTCCAGATGATACTTCCACTCTAAATCCTACAGATATTTTTTAAATGTTGTGGGGCAAAGGAGAATAGATTATTACCCACAGAAATAAATGTCCTTCTGCACAGAGACAAATATCCTCCCATCAGAAAAAAAAAAGTATGGATTAAAAAAGAACTTCATTGAAATGTTTGCTGTTTCATCCTTTTATCTGCTTAAGCAGAGTTTAAGAGTGACATTCATAACTTCAGACTGGTGCAGGGACATCTCTCTCTTGCTGCATGGTTCAGAGGGGATAGAAGAAGTGAATATACTGTCCTTATGGACTAAAATTGCAGAAGAGAGGAATTAATGCTACATCTTCCCACTTCCCAGACCACAGAGAACTTTCCTCAGGAACAGCATGTAGTTGGGACTCCACAGGTTTTTTGGAGTTGTGTGACCTTCTGGAGGGAAGCATGGCGAAGGATAGCTGCTCTCAACAGCATCATCCCTTGCTAAAATTCCAGCAGAAATTAACGGTGACTTTATCAGCTGGAACTTTTGCACAAACCCGTTCCACATTATCTTCTCATTAGGTGGATAGCGCGGTATGGTGCAGCTCCTGGGGAAGCTGAGCTGTGGGGAAAAGGGGAGCAGCCCAGGAAGCAGTATGGATCCCTTGTCCTCTGTGGAATTTCCTCACAGATCTTCAGACATTTACACAGGTGCTGGGCCTTGTCCCCTGCTCCCTTTGTGGCCCCAGAAACCCTGTCTACTGACAAGGTATCTCAGAAACTCCACAAGCTACAACACTTAACTTCCTTACATGTATTTTTCCATGGAGTGCATTACCTGGTCCTTAATAGTTAAATAACTACCACACACTGTTCATTAATTACAATGGAACCGGCTTATAGAGAATCCTGTTGTACTACAGTTCTACCTATAGAGTGAAAACGCTGTGGTGCAGAGCGAATATTTTCTTCACCTCAGTTTATTTAACTAGTTCAGTTCAATGACTAGGTCATGCAATGGTAAGAAACCAGTTGGGAGTTGAAAAGCCAGTAAAGGCTTGTTTTCCTCTTCCACTCTATGAATAAAACCTAAGTGTGAGAGAATGAGATCTCCTATTTCTAATATCTTGAAGGAACCTAGTGACCAAACTGCAGATAATACTTCCTTTGTTTAATAAATCAGTTGGTTTTAAATGCAAAACATTTCTGATAAAAACTTTTTTAATGTATCCCCATATTTAAGGTAATTTTATTTAATAAACTATTTAAATGCTATTTTTGTGAAATTGTAATTGAATCCAGACTCATGGATCCAACCAGGGATACTGAAATCAAAATATTTCCCCCTCAAAGGATCTTGTTTATAGTCCACCTCAAACATTCTACAGAAAAGCAAATCCTTCGGGCGGCCAGGGGAGAAATGCATTTCAACTCAATATCCATGGTTGGAACTTTTGTTTCCTTGCCCATCGTTTGTGTGTTCTGTTTGGGATCCCTTGTAACATATAATTATTTTAAAAAGTTGTAGGAATTCTAAAAGAGAAAAGAACTGAATAAAAATACTGAGCACAATGATGGTTTTCAATAAATAAATACAGCAGACAGGGGTTTTTACTGTAATTAAAAGCAGTTACAGATCACTATACTTTACCATGAAAAATTTACATATTACATTTCAATACATTGCATGTTTAAGATATTGTGTCTGTAAGACTGAATCACTGTACTGTTCTGATCATATTGATTTTTACTTGAATTAATTATACATTTTAAGAAAAATTATACAAATCTAGCTGTACTTACTTGTATAGTCACTGAGCGTGTACAAGACTGTGATGAGGTTATCTAAACAAGGCCAGTGATCAGGATTACATCTGAGTCCTTCTTCAAAAGCATGACGTGCCAGTGGCATACGGATTAGTCTTATTGCTACACGACCAATTTTATACCATAGGTTGACATCAGTAGAGTCTAACATTACAGCCTAGAAAACATAAATATCACACCATATACACATGTCAACATATGCATGTGTGTCTGTACACATTGCCTTATATAGTTTGTATTTGCTGGAGCTGAGGTTTATGATGGAACACTATTGTTCTTTGGGACTAAAATGGTGAGCAAGTAATACCATATTTATTACCTAAACATACACACAATACATGCAAATTAGGGCTGTCAATTAATCACAATTAATTCACGCGATTAGCTCAAAAAAATTATTTGCGATTAAGCACAGTTTTAATTGCACTGTTAAACAGAATACCAATTAAAATTTATTAAATATTTTTGGATGTTTTTCTATATTTTCAAATATATTGATTTCTATTACAACACAGAATAAAAAGTGTACACTGCTCACTTTATATTATTTTTATTACAAATATTTGCACTGTAAAAATGATAAAAGAAACAGGATTTTTCAGTTCACCTCATACAAGTACTGTAGTGCAATCTCTTTATCGTGAAAGTGAATTTTTTTTGTTACATGACTGCACTCAAGAACAAAACAATGCAAAACTTTAGCGCCTACAAATCCACTCAGTCCTACTTCTTGTTCAGTCAGACGCTAAGACAAACAAGTTTGCTTACATTATGGCCTGGTCCACACTAACCCCCCACTTCGAACTAAGATACGCAACTTCAGCTACATGAATAACGTAGCTGAAGTCGAAGTACCTTAGTTCGAACTTACCGTGGGTCCACACGCGGCAGGCAGGCTCCCCTGTCGACTCCGCGTACTCCTCTCGCGGAGCAGGAGTACCGGTGTCGACGGCGAGCACTTCCGGGATCGATTTATTGCGTCTAGACAAGACACGATAAATCAAACCCAGAAGATCGATTGCCAGCCGCCGAACCCAGAGGTAAGTATAGACGTACCCTTATGGGAGATGCTGCTGCCCACTTCTTATTTACAATGTCATCTGAAAGTGAAAACAGGCATTTGCATAGCACTTTTGTAGCTGGCACTGCAAGGCATTTATGTGACAGATATGCTAAACATTCATATGCCCCTTCCTGCTTCGGCCACCATCCCAGAGGACATGCTTCCATGCTGATGCTGCTCGTTAAAAAAATAATGTGTTAATTAAATTTGTGACTTAACTCCGTGGGGGAGAATTTTACGTCCCCTGCTCTGTTTTACCCACATTCTGCCTTATATACTCACGTTATAGTAGTCTCGGATGATGACCCAGCACATGTTGTTCCTTTTAAGAACACTTTCACAGCAGATGTGACAAAACACAAAGAAGATACAAATCTGAGATTTCTAAAGATAGCTACAGCACTCATCTCAAGGTTTAAGAATCTGAAGTGCCTTCCAAAATTTGACAGGGAAGAGGTGTGGAACCTGCTTTCACAAGTCTTAAAAGAGCAACACTCCGATGCGGAAACTACAGAACCCGAACCATCAAAAAAGAAAATCAACCTTCTGCTGGTGGTAACTGACTCAGAGGATGAAAATGAACATGCATCAGTCTGCACTGCTTTGGATTGTTATCGAGTAGAACCTATCATGAGCATGGACGCATGTCCTCTGGAATAGTGGTTGAAGCATGAAAGGACATATGAATCTTTAGCGCATCTGGAATGTAAATATCTTGTGACGCTGGCTACAACAGTGCCATGCGAACGTCTGTTCTCACTTTCAAGTGACGTGAACAAGAAGTGGGCAGCGTTATCTCCCACAAATGTAAGCAAACTTGTTTGTCTGAGTGATAGGCAGAACAAGAAATAGGACTTAGTGGACTTGTAGGCTCTAAAGTTTTACATTGTTTTATTTTTGAATGCAGTTATTTTTTGCACATAATTCTACATTTGTAAGTTCAACTTTCATGACAAAGAGATTGCACTACAGTACTTGTATTAGGTGAATTAAAAATAATATTTCTTTTGGGGTTTTTTACAGTACAAGTATTTGTAATCAGAAATAAATATAAAGTGAGCACTCTACACTTTGTATTCTGTGTTGTAACTGAAATCAATATATTTGAAAATGTAGAAAACATCCAAAAAATTTAAATAAATGGTATTCTATTATTGTTTAATCGTGTGCTTAATCTTTTTAATCACTTGACAGCCCTAATGCAAATAATTTATACAAAATACGGTGAGGGTCTCACACATCTACTTCATCAAGACTAGTAAATATTGAGTGTCTCATATTGTACTCAGACTGTACTGTACCTCTAAGTAGAACTCCATGGCTGTCTCCAGGTCATCTCGCTGTGCTGCCAATTGTGCTAGATTTTTATAGGTGGAATATTTTAACATCAAGCCTGGATGTTTTAACCCTTCTTTCTCATCACCAGAGAGAACTGCCTGAAAATTATAAACAAAACAATTGTACCCTTGACATCAGGAATTAGACTTGTGATAAACAGCAGCAAATAACCAGCCAACTGACAACCAACATTACATTTTTGAGTCATCCATGGCCAAGACACAATGGAGTGACACAAAATGCAATAAAGATGTGGCTATCTTTCACTTTGACTCTCTAAATTTCACTGACCTCTCGCAGAAGACGAATCTCAAGCAGCTCATGGTAAGCTTTGGCAGACTCTTCAAATCGGTCATGTTTCTGAAGGTCCAAAGCTTTGTGATACAGAGCAAAAGCTTCTGCTTCCTGTGGGTCAAAATAACAAAATTAACAATGTAATAATTACAACTCCTATGCAGAAGTAACACTTAAATAGGAGCAGATTTAAATAATGGATTTGGCTCTACTGATTTTTCTCTTAACTTTTTATTTAATAGTCTTCAGAAATAAAAGAATAAAATATTAGAACAACCAAGGAGAATCACTGCAATACAATTAGAGATTTTAAGAAAATATGTGGAAGTCAAAAGCAATTTGCTGGGGGGAAAAAAAAGGTGTGTTTAATAGAGCCTTAAAACGACATGCATACCATGGCCATTATTCAGGAAATCATTTCTGTCAATTCCTATTCAGGAAAGCACTCATGCACATGCTTAACTTTAAGCACATACTTAAGTCCCATTGGCTTCAATGGAATAAGTATGTTTCTTTATTAATATGAACAATAAAGCACCCTCTCTGAATAGGTAGACTTTTCTGAATTGGGACCAATAGTTGTAACCAGGCTAAGCGCAGTTGTTATTATTAGAATTCTATCACCACTTCCTTTTGCAGTTTGTAAAATATTTTTAGTTATAAAACCATACTAAAAGCTACCTGTCAGAGTGGTTAGTATTCAGCATAGTTTTACAATAGAAAAAACCCAGTCTACACTGGTCAGGAAAATTAATTCAGTTGTTGCTAGCAACAGCTCTACTTAAATATGGTAGCTGCTAGAATGGTTTCATACACAGTATGAACAAGGCCTAAGTGAAGCCGTAAAATCTAAGGTTTTAACAATAAATACATGTTCTTTTCTTTTAACTATTTCTATCTGATAAATATGATGATTTATCAATAATCTTAGCTAAATAATTCATTGATCCTACAATGAGTTCCATGTGGGAAGCCTCCTGCATCTGCACAGTCTTTATTATATGACAGGAGCCTAAGAACTGAGACAGGCACTCCAATCGCCATGAGAAGTTAATCATTAAAGTAACTTTGGAGGAGAAGGGGAAGCAATGGCCATCTCTCAGCTACAGAAAAATAAATGTATTTCTTCAGTTTATTAAAGTACAACTAGAGATGCCCATTCAGTGCTCTAGGACTAGGTGCCTATCTCATAATTAAAAATCACAACATAAAAAGTAGAGTCATGGTATGCTAAGGGCCGAGTTTAGGAGATGAGAATATTAATGTAGCTCTTCCCCCTAGAACCAAAAATTACAAGAGAACAGACCCAATGTCGGGAAATTAGAACATATCAGAAGAGATTCATTGTCAATTTTCCACATTATTAAAATTGTTTTACTTACTTGAGCCTCCTTTGTCTGTGTTTTGTGACTTTTGAAGGTACCTTCATGCTCATCCTCAATTGTGGAGCTGGCATTCAATGCTGCAATTCGGATCTAAGAAAGAGAATCAAGAAACAGTTACATACATGAAATTCATATCTGGCTCAGTTCCTCTTCTCACCCTTGCCACCAGAATTTTTATAATTTCTCTCTCTAGTTGAAAATCTCACAATAAAACCCGGGTTAGCACTGCAAATGTAAGAAATTATTACTACTTCAGTATATAATGGTTACTTTATCCACCACTAACTGCAGAATATGACAAGCAAGACAAAGGAAGCTCCTTTAATGACAGGGGAGGAAATTTAAACCATCCCTAGGAATCATGGGGCCAGTAGAATGGACATATGGATTACAGTGACGCTCCTTAATTTACCAATCACTACAAGGATAATTACTGAAAATGCAATGTTCTAGCTGTGCCAATTAACACTCCACAGAGACTGGCTAAGTCTTGGGATAAGGAAATATGGAAAATTGTTTTTGGTTTCTCACATCACACACATGAAAGGATTCAAGCAACATGTGGCACCAAGAATTTGCTGCTCTCTCACAGAGCCATACCACCAAGATGTCTGATAAGCAGCTTGTGCTAGACTGCCACCTTACCATGTTCAAGATTCTCCCACTAGAGTCAGGTGGAGGGCCAGTCACAAATAGGTCTGAAGAGCAAACAGGGATTAGAATTATATGTACTATAAATGGAAAGCATTTATTATTAAAAACATAGCATCATTATTTAACAATTTAATTGGAAATTTTTGCAAGCATCATAGCACCTTACAAAATAAACAAGAATTGACCATAATAATCTTTAAAAAAATTGTAAATAAAGTTCTAAAATAATTAAGATGAAAGGAAATTCAATTGTTCCTCATTTTCTTTTTGCTTTTAAGCCTTTAAACACTATAAAATAATTAATATTTGCAATGTACTTATAACTATGGTACATTAGTCAGCTGTAGATTTATGTGTACTAAATGTATTAAATACATTTAGTAAATAAATAAATGATATTCTTGAGAACATACAAAAATATTACATTAAATGAATGTTAAGACTGCCACATTAATCACTTAAATGTCAGAAAATGACAAAGATAAAGTTGCCTGTGTAGCCTCAACTCTGCCTCCTTGTGGTGCATTGCTATAGTCTACCTGCACCTTGTCATTTTTTTTAAATTATGGAAAAAGCCCTGCTCTGAGAAGAGGACTGACTTCCTGTCCCTGTATCAGCAGCACAAGGCCAGAATCCCTGTTCACAGATGCATTTCTGGGGCTAGATCCCAATGCCCTTCCCACAAGAGTCTGTGGAACAAGACAGAAATCAAGAAAAAAGTTGTCCTGGGGCTGACTGTCAGAGGAGGTAGCCATCATGGCTTGCTTCAGAGCGCATCCAATTGACCTATTACTCAAAACAAGCTGGCAAGCCCTCTACACTAGGGCTCCCAGCTACTGCTGCTAACTTTTATGAAGCTGAACTAGTGCATGTAGCAGTACCCTATACAGAATGTAGGTGGGCCAATGACAACACAGTGTCCCTGTCATCCCTCTTGCAAAAGCAGGACTTTAGAGCTGCATACCCATAGAGGTCTCAAGTAAATATTCAGCAACAAAAAGAAGCTAAACTTCTATGATAAATACTTCTCCATTTTGAAAGGAGCAAGGTTAATATCCCTAGCAATTTTAACATTGATAGAAAATTTGAAAACTGGTATTCACCTTTAAAACCAGTGATTTTTCATTTAAATTAAACCTATAATTTTCATTCTATTAATTTCTTGAAGTATGATGCAAGTAATGGCAAAAGAACGTGAAAGGAATTTGTACATTTTATTTTAAATTTTCACTGCCATGAGACAAATCCCTCACATCAGCAGACATACAAAAAAATGACATGTGCACAGCAGGCTAAAAACAGTCTTTTATATTGTAGATCATATGAATAGCAAGGTAACTCCAGAATTAACCACAGCAGGAAGCAGTGGGAGTGCTGAACTATGAGCTGAATGAATTCAGACATCATTGATGAGTGCTTTCACGTGTAAAGAAAGCATATTTTTACTTTAATTTAACTCATTCAGAAATGATCACATTTTGTTGGTTCATACACACTGATTTCCGCTCCCCCCCTACTGAAACTTCCATCACTTGCATCCAAATTACACAGACAACTGCACAATAAAGTACTTTACATCTTCAAAGCATTAATTAACAAAGCTTCAAAATCCCTGCAAGACATGTACGTATTTCCCCCGTTTTATAAATGGAGGAAACAGAGGCCTGATTTTCAGAAGTTACAGAACTAGACCCGGGCAAAATTTTCAGTCTGAAACTTTTTTGTCCCAAAATTTCCTTTATTTTTACTTTTAAAAATTCAAAAGCATTTTAAAATGCTCAAAACAAAATGTTTTGATTAGGTCAAAACAAAATATTTTGTTTTACCCCAAAAAGTTTTTTTTTTTAATTTGCCATGGCCCAATTTCAGTGAAATACTTAAAGTTAGGTACGTATTTAAGTTTAATCAAGCTTAAGTTCAAACACATATTTAAGAATCTGGCTAAATCAGGGCCATAGTGACTTGCTCAAGGTCACACAGCAAGTCATTGGTAAATAGGGTGACCATACGTCCCATTTTGGATGGGACAGTTCTCTTTTTAAGTCCTATCTCAGATAGCCCAACTTTTTTGGCAAAACGAGGCATTTGTCCCATTTGCTCATCAACTGATCATCAGATGGCAAGAGCAAATGGGACAAATGCCCAGTTCTGACAACAATGTGGAGCATTCCCCCTAGGGCGGCATAAAGGAATGTTGGGGGGGGGAGCGACAACGGGGCTTGGGCTGTCAACCCCAGCCCCATGTGGGGGGCAGAGACCCTCAGACCAGCCTCAAGCGGTATCCTAGTTTCCTTTAGGAAATATGGTCACCCGATTGGTAGACGCAGGATTAGAACTCAGTAGCTTAGCTGATCTTGCACTAGACCAACCAAAGCTATAAAGAAAAATATGTGGATAGCAACCATTTTAATTCTGCATTTTGCTCAAATAGAAACTTTTTAATAATGGTCAAGTTACTTTTAGCTCTAATACAGTCAAACGATGACAGAGGGAGGGAAATAAAATAGAAAGCAGAGCAGGGGTGGCCAACCTGTGACTCCAGAGCCACACGTGGCTCTTCATAGGTTATGCGGCTCCTTGCACAGCTGCTGACTCTGGGGCTGGAGCTACAGATGCTAACTTTCCAATGTGCTGGGGGGTGCTCAGTGCTCACCCTCCTCTGCTGCCCCAGGCCCTGCCCCCACTCCACCCCTTCCCCCGAGCCTGCCATGCCCTCACTCTTCCCCCCCTTCCCCAACAGAGATTCCTGTGCACCGTGAAACAGCTGATCACAGCAGGTGGGAGGCGCTGATTGCTGGGGCTGCCAGCAGGCAGAAGGCACTACAGGTTGGAGTGGGGGAGCTGACGGGGGCTGCTGACGTAGTACTATGGCTCTTTGGCAATGTACATCGGTAAATTCAGACTCCTTCTCAGGCTCAGGTTGGCCATGCCTGAAGCAGAGTTTTTGTACTGGCATAACTATGTCAGTTAGGGGTGTGATATTTTTACTGGTACAACTCCTAATACGGACAGAGTTATTTTATAGCAGAATAACGCTCTATGGGAATAAACTATATCGGTATAAGCATTTTAATGCTAGTATAACTAAATCCATAGAAAGTGGGTTGTACCGCTTTAGGTATACCAGTACAGTTAAAGCAAATTTTATGTGTAAGACAAAGCCTTAGGCACCTGCAGATATTATGTCTAGACAGAGTCACTCAATGAAAGAGTTTCAGAGCGCTACTTTAAGCCTTCCAACTTAAAAATCATATACAGGTACTGCAAAAATTAATTTATTTGTTTCACACAGCTCCTTAGATTATTAAAACCGAAATAATTTTCTAATTCTAATGTACTTAACTATTTATGTTCCATTTTCATTTTGCATTGTTCTTGTGAGTTTCACAGTAGGTTCTCATTGCAGTTATGTTTGGGTTTCACATGCTATAAAGGAATATTTGTTTGAAGACAGCAGTTTTCAGTGACGTTTAAAAAAAGTTGTAAAAGTATTTCTACTAGATTTAGCTTTTAGAAGAGTTCATTCTTCCTAAACTGTAATTTTTGACCAAATGCTAACGGGAATAGTTTTCACAGTCGTGTACACAGTGCCACTTCCCAGAGCAAGGGTGTGAAGGAGTGACTGGAGAAGAAGAGGAGGGAGATACATAAATGATGATGGATAGGCCTTTAGCAAGGGGGCGGGGGAGTCGTTACATCCAAGTATTTGAGAAACCCGGTTGTAAAGGGTGCAGGAGCCCAGCAGAATCTTCACAGGAGGCTCCATCCAGCCATAGGCCGGTGTGAGACAGAGGGGTGGAATAGGGCCCCTCAGAGTCCCTCAGGCCCTTCAGTGGAAACGGGGACGTCTGTGGGTTCTGGAACTAGAGGGCTCCCCAATGATCTGGGGACCTTTAACGTAAGTAAGGCTTGGCCTGCGGAGATCGCTCCCCCACCGCACCTCCTCCCCTAACAAGGCTGATCCCCCATACGGGCGGGGACAGGGCTGCACCCCCGCTCTCCATACAGGTGCCCGGCAGCACTGTGCCCTCCGCTTCCTCAGCAGAGGCGCCAGGTACCGGCCTGCACGCCCCACACAGGTACCAGCCCCCCGGCTTCCCCGAGAGACTTCCCCACGCCCCAGCCCTTTGTGCAGCCCCGGTGTCAATTCCCAGCCGCCCCGCGCCTGGGTAAGCAGCGGGCAGAGCAGCCCGCTTAAGACGGGGAGAGGGGGGGCGACGCGCCGCTGAGGGGAGTCCGTTCTACGTGGAAGGGGGAGCCTCACCTGCAGTCTCCACGGCAACCTCCTCCCGGGCCCCTGGAGCCCAGCAGGCCAATACAACGGCCGCTCATTGGCTGAACTGCGACTCCCTACCCAGCCAATAGAGATGCTGGATACAGAGTGACCGGCTGCCTTAGGAGAGGGCGGGGCCGAGGGGGCTGCAAAGCAGCTTCCCACAGTGATACCCACCCCCCGCGAGGCTATGCCTTCCACACGCGCCGCGCCCCGCCCCTTCCGGTCCAGTACCCCCCTGGCGCCGTCACGGGACCCCATCGTCAGAGAGTGCTCTGATGCCGTCACCCCGGCACGTCGTTGCCGTCATGACCTTAGCGCGCGCCAATCGCTTGCGCCGTGCTGTTCCCCCATTGGCTCTCGGGAGGCACCGTCCCGTGACTCGTCCTGCCCGCTCTCTCGTGACGTCGGGGTGTGTCCCCTCGTCCCGCATGTGACTGTCAGCCCTTCCCGCGCGCACGGGGCCGCGGCGCAGCCTGTCCCCGCCGCCGCTGCCCGGGCTCGGTGTTCGACCAGTGACCGAATAGAGCCTGGAACTCCTGTCACCAGGCGTCTGACGCCGCCGACATTCCAGGGGACGTGTCCCTGGCTCTCTCCAGCGCGCCACCAAGTCCCTCTGCACTGTCATCGCCACACCGCCTTGGCGCATCTCCGCCCTTCGCCTGCGGGCATTGCCTGAGGGGTTGGACATCTCCACAGCCTAACGTTAAGCGTGGTTACGTGCTTTGTTGAATCAGGGCCCTGGTTCTGCTTCCTGTGCGTCGCTGATGACCCTCCTTCACTATCCCCTTTCCTGGCTTTTCTTCCTGCTGCCTTCTGTTTTCTGCCAGTGTCCATCAGGTTCCTGGACTGGATACCTTGTTTCATTTGTATAGCCCATCGCTGGGACTTTACCGCTCATGGATTCAACTACTGCCTTTTCTCTCGTAGTGGGCTGGTCAGTCCCCTCTCTCTGGTTGCCTTTCTGATATTTCTTCACGGACGCCTGGCTTCAGCTGAAACTCATTTTCTCAAACAATGAAGTCTTCTTCTTTCCTTCCAGTCCTTCTCAACTGCCCTCCTTCTTTATTCTGTATATTCACAGCCAACTACACAATCCTTCCTTTGAAGTGGCCCTGTCAACACTGGTTCTCCACTTGTGAAGTAACTCCCTGCTCTCCATATGTCAGTATATAATGCCTGCATCTGTAACTTTCACTCTATGCATCCGAAGAAGTGAGGTTTTTACTCACGAAAGCTTATGCCCAAATAAATCTGTTAGTCTTTAAGGTGCCACCAGACTCCTTGTTGTTTTTGTAGGTACAGACTTACACGGCTACCCCCTGATACTTGACAATCCTTCCTGTTTCCCCAGACCATCATTCCAGTGTTGATTGTCTGTTCTCACACCTTAATTGAAAGTGAGCTGTTGAATCTTTAAGAAAAATGTCCTTTCTCCAGAATGTTATTTACTTAAGTTAAGTAGGTGCTAACAAAGGCAGAGAGTTTTAAAAAGTGTCAATAAAAATTCTTTCCGTCAGTTGCTCAGTTTTCACCAGTTTGCTTGAGTTACACGCTCAAGTTACTTTACTTGAGCTAGCCAAGCTTAAGGGAGAGCGGCCACATTGCAACATCACACTTTACTTGCAGGTTTCAGAGTAACAGCCGTGTTAGTCTGTATCCGCAAAAAGAAGAACAGGAGTACTTGTGGCACCTTAGAGACTAACAAATTTATTAGAGCATAAGCTTTCGTGGACTACAGCCCACTGTAAGGACTAAGGACTGGGAATGGCTGAGCCATTACAAACATTGACTCTATCTCCCCTTGTAAGTACTCTCACACTTATTATCAAACTGTCTGTACTGGGCTAGCTTGATTATTACTTCAAAAGTTTTTTTTCTCTTAATTAATTGGCCTCTCAGAGTTGGTAAGACAACTCCCACCTGTTTATGCTCTCTGTATGTGTGTATATATATCTCCTCAATATATGTTCCATTCTATATGCATCCGAAGAAGTGGGCTGTAGTCCACGAAAGCTTATGCTCTAATAAATTTGTTAGTCTCTAAGGTGCCACAAGTACTCCTGTTCTTCTTTTCACTTTACTTGCAGAGAATGATTGCAATAGTATAGCAAAGAGTGATTGGATTAGCATCTGATAAATTGTGCTAACTTGAGCTGTAGCTGCATCCCCACAGCATTAATAACACATACCACCTGACAGACCAGCTAGCTCAAGTTTAAAGCATCACCTTAACTCAAGGTAGAGATTTTTGTCTATGAACTGGAATCAGGTTTGGGGTAATGCTCGAATTATATCTCAAATTAAGCATTCCAACGAAGACAAGCCCTTGGTCTGTGTGTATAGTATTATGTAGAGTTAGAGCACTATGTAAATAGATTGTAATAGAATCATAGAAAACATAGAGCTGGATTGGACCTCAAAGGGGTCATCTAGTCCACTCTTCTCATACTGAGGCAGGACCAAGTACACCATCCCTGACATGTGATTGTCTAACCTGTTCTTAAAAACCTCCAATGACAGGAATTCCACAACCTTCCTTGGTAATCTATTCCAGAGTTTACTGCCCTTTTAGTTAGAAAGTTTCTCCTTATAACTAACCTAAATCTTCCTTGCTGCAGATTAAGCTGATTACGTCTTGTCCTACTTTCCGTGGACATGAAGAACAATTGATCAGTTATCTCAGTCAAGTTAATTACAATCACTTTAACCAAAGTGAGCAATTTATCAAGTTACTCTGATGGTCACTAAAGGGCATATCTTAACTTGTGCATTACACTGGAGCACCCTATAGTCAAATGTCTAACAGCTGAAACATACACATCAAAGCTTTAGTCATTTTTTGGTGCTGGATCTTTGATCTTTTTCAGAATGGGAACCTAAAAGGCATTTTTGTAGCTGTGTATCAAATATGTCCACTAAACTTAAAGAAAGTGATGATTTTATGGTAAAACCATCTGGTAAATTATTAGAGAATGAAGATGTGTGTTTAGGGAGACACTGGAGAGAGTAGAGGACTGGTAATAGGATGAAAAGACTCTGTCAAGCAGATCATTGGACTACAGTGACCAGATGTTGTTACCATCTGAAGCTGTTTGCTGGCCAACATGGAATAAGCTGATACTGTCAGTCCTGGTAGACACCAGGCATACATGTTGACAACCTGCAGTGGAACCCAAAGACTGAAAGTGTGGAGATTGAAGTACCCTCTCGGTCATGAGTTTGTGTTGAAGTATGCTGGCAGGGTTATGTAGGGAAGCTGGTAGGAACATGATTGTAAGGAGAAATAAATATGTTTCATCAGTCTGGGTTTGTTTTTTTCATTTGTATTTTATTTTTAAAATTAAAACAGATTAATTGCAAATGTGACTGTAGAACAGGCATTTGTTTACAATGTGGAGAAGGCTGTAGATAAGGAGCAGTGGGTTAGTGCATTGGCCTGCCACCCATGTACGTCTGAGTTCAAACTGTGGCTTGTCAAATTAAAATCTTTTATTGTAGTCTCCCATTTTGTGCTTATTACAGAAACATCTCAGGGATGGGCAGAGAAGACAGATCTAGAATAGCAGGGGTGTTTCAAGTTTCAGATGCATTTGGAGAGCTTGTATGGAGGAAGCTTTCGTAAATGACTTATATTGCTTTCTAGTTTATATTGTTGTAATCTAAGGAACCATATCAGCCTGCAGCCATGCCACCTTGTACTACAAGGAAATCTCCCACCTGAAGTGATATAAAGAATAGTTCCCGTTGTGTAGAACGTACACATATTTATCTCAAAATCTTTGACTCCAGGTTTAAGAAAGCAGACTATCGCCCCACCAGCTATCGTATAAACTGATAATTGGGGATGGGGTATTCATACACCTTAAAGCAATCGCCCCACATGGTTGTTCTTTTAACTCAAATGTTATTTAATATTTATATCCTAATATTGTCCAAAGGTCTTCAACAGCATCAGGCCCCTTGTGCTGGTTAAATACCTACACAGTCCTTGTCCCAAAGACTTGAGAATCTCAGAAGTTATCTTTGTGCCCTTAAACCAGTCTGTTAAGATTTTGGACATGCAAACATCTCAGTACAGAGATTTTGAACAATCCAATAAAGATCACTGACCCTTAGAAACAGTAGCCAAATTCTTTGAAGTTCAAGGCTTGAAATATTTAGAAACTGTAAAAAGATCTCTTGCTGAGTGACGTTGGGGATCAGATATCTGGCAGGCTGCGTGCAAGAAAAGCTGGACAATTTGGGGGTTGTATTTGTGGGGAACAGAAGTTTAAATAATTCCTATTGAGACCTAGGCAGTTGGTACATTTGCTTTTCTTGGACCTAGAGTAACAGATCTAAGTAACCGGGTTGTTTCAGCATAAGCAAATGCCTACTGCTTCCTTTGGTTTCTCTATACTGTACTATGCAGGGCTGTGTACTGATTTCAGTCTGTGGATTTAAGGGGCCTGCATGACCTCCCTATGCCAGTTTCCTCCTCAAGCCCCAAAACATTAAACTTCACTCAGAGTGAAGGAGCTAAATGGCTGTTTCCCTAGCCAACATGATCATAGAGAACATTCAGCACTAGCAGTTTGTGGACTAGGAGAGCCTACAGTGATTTTATGGTACCAACTCATAATCGTTCCTTTGATCCCACTCCACCCCCTGCATTTGCTAGAGCCAAATAAATGATAAGAGGGCTCAGGCTGAGAAAAACAATCTGTCCCAGCCATTCACTCACTTTGGTTTAATATTTTAACTGCTCTCTTACAAAAGATGCAAAATCCATGAGCAACGAAGCTCTCGGTAAGTTCCCTGCCCCAGTTTACATTATGATTTTGCATTAGGACGTATGTTTTGTCACTAATATAATGTCACAGACATACTGGGGGCGTGAAACATAGTCAACATTGCATAGAAAGTCTGTGACTGGAGAAACCAAAGTAATGGTAGCTCAGGTGCTTGTCTGAACCTATTGAGACTCCCGCCAACACCCAAGACTTTCCTTCCACAAACCTACCACTCCTCTAAATATGCCCTGCTCCCCCTTTATCTGTTGTCTTCTAGGGGGCAGGGACCCCTCTGGCCTACAATCCCCTCCAGCAGTTGGAACAAGCTCAGAAGTCATTCTCTTCTGCTATCTTTGCATGGCAATCTCCTTCCCACTTTTAATCCCTCCAGATGGTATCCATCCCCTTTCCACTCCTTTGTCTATCTATACACCCCAGGGCAATAGAGTGAAGCTGCTGCTGAGAGCTAGAGAGCTTGTGTGGAGGCTGCCTCTTCTTCTTGTGCCTGCCCTTTTATAGCAATGAGAGAGCCACAAAGCCAGGAAACCGCTAACAGGAGAAGCAATGAAGGAGAAACAGCCTCTAAAAACAACTAGTGGTAGGAAGCCAACAAGGCCCAGCAAGGGGAGCTGGGACAACAATCCTGTTTTTCGCCCTAAGGGAAGTCAAAACTTGGCTCCAAGAAGGGAAGTACTTTATAAACCAGAATTAAAGCTACATTTCTGTAATGCTAACATTGAGGTTACTGGGTTTTCTCAGATTGTCACAAAGGGTTCGCCTCCACTTTTCTGAGCCGCTCATAGGGACATGGGCAGTACTGTCCCCCTGCCTGGAGCCAGGGTAGTAATAGGATCAGCTACAGCTTTAAGTTTGTCATATGCAGGGATCCTAGTTTTCCATGATAAAACCCCCCAAATTCTCTGATAAAAAACATAAAAATCCGTATTTTCCATAATTATAATGAAATGCTGAACTTTAGTTTTCCTAACCACAATAGATAGGTAACAGTTGAACACAATATTTTATTGATATATTTACAATTTTTAAGCAAGTTTGAAGCCTACCAGTGCCATGAATCATAATAAAATAAATAGCATTGCAATTTGCATTTCATACACATACCAAATAATTCTATGTCTGTATTGTATATTTTCAGAAATTTGTTTGTTTTAAATGCACAAAAACGCTGGAATGATCCAGTCACAGTGCATTGTTTCTTTACTGTTGTTGATGGACCTGCTGTTTCAGTCACATTTTTGGTTTATTTTTTCCATTCAGTTAATGTTTAGCACTTTGTGTGTTCTGCAATTGTCTACCTTCAAGTGTAATCGAAAGCCTTGCTGCATACAGTACAGAACAGCACATTACCATCAACATGAAATCTGTCCTTGCCAAATGCAGAGACACACTGTCTTTGGGTGATTTTTTTAAGTTTTTGGCATCTTTTCATAACTTTAATCACTCACATCTGGAGGCTGCAGTGAAATTTGAGATGCATTAAAAAATGAACCCCACATACACCATTGAATAACCTCTCTACACTGAAAGCAGTTTATTGGAGTATGTTTAGCTACGTAAATTAAAGTGCATTCAAAAATTAACCACAAGAGGAGGAAGTTGCGCACATTGAGTAAGTGACATAAGTACTTTCAGTAAAATTTAGTTAATGTTTTTATTTTTCACAAAAAGTAAAAACTAAAGATTCTTTGTAAAAATGCAAATTCAGCTTTTTTTCCATGGCAAATGGATTTCTAAGATCACTGGTCATATGCTCAGTGACACACAATTGTTTAATTTACTATCCTCCTTTTAAAAGCATTTAACTGAAAAGACCTCATGAGAAAAATAAACAGGGAGCGTGGACAGCTGTGTTATCTACAAGTGTGCTTAGAGAGGGTGAGTGAGATACAAGGAGAAAGGGAAACAAAATGAAAGTATTGTGATAATCTAGTGAATCGACACACACTAAAAGTATTTTGATAAAAGTTTTATTGACCAGATAAACGCCCAACTCATGACACTAACACATAAATCTGCACTTAGTGCAGATTTTATTTAGAGGACAGTGATTTTGCAACAATGGAAGAACGTTATGTTGCATGTGTAGTAACTAGCTCCAGATATTAATAAATCATTTGGTTTTAATTATTTTTGAATAACCTCATTGGTTTCAGTTATTTTTGAATAAATGAAAGATACTTCCAACTTGACACCCAAATTTTTGATTGTGTGTTAAAAAAAAATTACAAACACTAACTGGAATAAAAAGTGTTCTGTGAGCAATGAAAGAGGAAATTCGTTCATTTTTAAATGTAATTATTCCCTTGCAATGCTGTAAATACCCAACAACTAAACACTGTAGTAGTACATCAGAACCAGAAAATGAACGATTTAATCCTGACCCTCAAAACACTTATTCACATAAGTATTCCCAATGAATTCAGTGTAACTATTCACATGCCTAAATGTTTGCAGGATTTGGACCTTAGAAAGTACTATAAATGAAACTGACAACTCTATCTTCATTATCTCTGCTGAGCGAAATGCAAAAGTAAGGAAATCCCATAGACGATGATAACTAGGGGGTTGAGGGTCTTTAAAAAATAAAATATTGTGTATAATCCAGTTATAAAGTGACCAACTCTAAAGGCCCCCAGGGGAAAACTCCCCTACTAAGAGAATGGACATTAGAGCAGATGTAGCAAAGCCCTGGGTCTAATACGAAGGAAAAAAAAAAAAAAAAAAAAAAAAAAAAAGCAAAACACAGGCACTCCAAGAAGTCAGTTATGTGTAAATTCATCAGCTCCTCTCCACCACCCACAGGACATTGAAAGCATTCGTAAAATAAAAAGTGTTCTGATCTTGCTCACTATAGTGAGAGGGTTGTGAGAAAGTACTGTGGACAAGGAGACAAGTTACAGGAATTGAAACTAATTACCTGAACCAGCAAAACAATTTCCTGGGCTCCACGTCCTAGGGTATGAAATGATTCTGCAATAAGAAGCCCTCCTTCCACACATACCCCAATGCACAATATGCACATTGATATTAAACTACAGGAGTCTACTGAATGAACATGGGAACATCCACCTGTGCAAGCCAATGATCCTAGTGAAGTAGAGCTCAGAGCAGGAGATTAGAGAGGAACCCTAGCCCAGCCATCCCATACGAGTTAAAAGATTCTTCCCTCAGACCAATATTCTCTCTTCCCAGAAATGGGGTGGGGGTGGGTTTAGAATGGAAGAAATGTTCACGGAAGTTGGAAGTGAAAGATCTCAGATCCCCTTGAATCTCTGCCCTCCAGTGGCAGCGAGTTAGGCTAACTACTGTGAATTAGGGCTTGTCTATACTTATGCGCTGGTTCGGCAGCAGGCAATCGAACTTCTGGGTTCGATTTATCGCGTCTTGTCTGGACGCGGTAAATCGAACCCAGAAGTGCTCCCCGTCGACGCTGGTAATCCTGCTCGGTGCGAGGAGTACGCAGAGTCGACGGGGGAGCCTGCCTGCCGCGTCTGGACCGCGGTAAGTTTGAATTAAGGTACGTCGACTTCAGCTACGTTATTCACGTAGCTGAAGTTGCGTACCTTAGTTCGAATTGGGGGGGTTAGTGTAGACCAGGCCTTAGTTTAGTGTCTATTGCCAGACTAATGAGCAACATTTAGTGACTTCTGGTGTAGAAGAGTCTACAGGGACATGGTCCCAATCAGCATTCTATCTGGTGGTGAAGTTAAGCCCATAAACTCTCAAGATATGGCCCATGGACTCCTAGAACAGACAGAATTTCACAAGGAAGAGAAAAGGTTAGCACATGACAGGATCTGTCTTTCTCTTGCAAAGCAGCCCTCAGGCTGAACAAAACTGGAGAACCTCCCCAGTCAGTTATCAATGATGCCAATCATGCAACAGAAATAAAGAACTGTTCACTGCTAAAGGAAAAGACTACAAAACTTGGATTAACTGGATCCAAATAAGGAAGGCCATCATGACGCTGCTGATTTCAAAACAAACTCCCAGCTACACAAACCTCACAATTCAAGTTTTGTTTGAGATCATAGGTAACTGCATTGTCTCTGGGCCACAAGACAGGTGTGAGACAAAGACTTCCAACTGTTACTGTCAAAGAGTTTGGCTGGTAAGCCCCGCTTTGGAGCTGTGTGCACACAGGAAGCAGAAAAAAGAAAGGAACTACATGAGTGGAGGTGTAGAAGGATACATATAAGATCTTGAGTAGAAACAAACAGGTAGAGCTGGCCATCCTGGGGTTGTGCCCTCCACAAGGGTTTCTTTTTAATGGGTTTCTTGAAGAGATCATAAGAAAGTCATGACAGTTCCTTTCTTGCCAATCTGCCACGGTTCCAGTGGATAAAAACGGATCAGAATCCTTTGCATGTGGAAGAGGAGAGAACACAGGAGGAAAGGAAAGGTTATTATTTTATATTGGAGATAATGTTCCATTAAGTTCTCTCAACAACCCAGAAACACACCACTAAACATAGCTCTCAGTGGTCTGGACTTAATATCTCTGACTGTAATAGGAGCAGGATTTTTTATAGAGACAGTGTCTGAGTGGGTTCTAAAGTCCTGTCCACACCCACAAAAAGTTAAACTGTTAACCATCTATTTATCCAAGGTACTTACCGTGTATACTCGTCCATAAACCCAATATTTTTGGTAAAAAAGTGACACATTAAAGAGCCGGCATCAGCTTATAAACGGGTCTACACCAAAATTTGATGATTTTAAAGTCTATGGAATCATTTAATTGAATATGTAATACATTGCTGTTTTGTTTACCTGGAGCGTCTGCAGGCATGGAGCCCCTCAGCTCCCTATGGCCGCAGTTTGCCGTTCCCAGCCAATGGGAGCTGCGGGAAGTGGCGCTGGAAACGGCGAACCGCGGCCACAGGGAGCTGAGGGGCTCCATGCCTGCAGACGCTCCAGATAAACAGAACATCCCAACCCGCCAGCAGCTTATCCTGATGGGCCGGGAGCCAAGTTTTCCAACCCCTGAAATATAGGGTCAGCTTATGAAAGGGTCATACAGTTTTTGCTATTTTTACCTATCCATTTTGGGGGGTCGGCTTATAAACAAACAGGCTAATGAAC
>NC_048312.1:19569685-19628336 GCF_013100865.1 Trachemys scripta elegans | reverse complement strand
AGGATAAGCTGCTGGCGGGTTGGGATGTTTTGTTTACCTGGAGCGTCTGCAGGCATGGAGCCCCTCAGCTCCCTATGGCCGCAGTTTGCCGTTCCCAGCCAATGGGAGCTGCGGGAAGTGGCGCTGGAAACGGCGAACCGCGGCCACAGGGAGCTGAGGGGCTCCATGCCTGCAGACGCTCCAGATAAACAGAACATCCCAACCCGCCAGCAGCTTATCCTGATGGGCCGGGAGCCAAGTTTTCCAACCCCTGAAATATAGGGTCAGCTTATGAAAGGGTCATACAGTTTTTGCTATTTTTACCTATCCATTTTGGGGGGTCGGCTTATAAACAAACAGGCTAATGAACAAGTAGATACAGTATATGTAAATTCTCATTGCTGTAGTATCTGAGTGCCTGCTGACCCCCAACACAGAGAAGAGCAAGCTGCACTGGGGTTTGCACTGATTATGTTAAATGGGGTTACTTATGTTCAGAATAGAATAAGCCCCAAACAGTTCAGTCAGTGCAGAGCCCTGCATGTCCTTGGCTATCCTTGCAGCTCAACCAGGGTCAGCACTGGTGCAGCTGCACAGAATGCTGAATTTAGAGCTATTCTTGGAAGTAGAAAATACCTTAGTCACATGGAAAACAGGAATTCACTGCCTTTTCATTTCAGGCATCTGCTCTATTTATGTTTTCTGTATTTCCCTTAGCTGTTACACACTGGTTATTTTCAAATCACCATCCACGTCCACCAAGCTTTTGTTCACCAGTGTTACTGCCTAGGAGGCAAGACCTAGTAGCAGCAGGACGCAAGGGGCAGCCAGTTAGGCAACTGGCCTAGAATCTAGTTAATATTTCTCTTATTCTGTGGAATGACTATTTTTTTTTTACAAACTTCTGCTGGTCATAAATAATTCAATACAGACAATTTCTCCCCCAAATAAACACAAAGGGAAAGATAAGAGACTTCTCCTCTTCCCAGAGCTGTGAAATACATGGAGCAAGTTTTTCTCTCTCTGCTACTATTGGAGTAATGGGAGAACAAGAGAGAAAGGGGCAGAGAAAAAAGACTGACAAATCCACCTGAAAGGCAAACTAAGCCCTATGCTACCACCTTGCACTGATGGGTCATGGTGGATGTGTCTGGCCTTTTCTTTAAATAGAAAAATACATTTTATTTTTTCTGTACTGAATAAATTCTGACATCCAAGACAATAATTAGCCCTACTGAGGAGTTATTTGGATCAAGCATGACACTAATAGTATAGTGGGCTTTATATGACATAGTGGGGACGTGGAGTCAGAGCTGCTAAGTACCAGAATAGGGGAACCCAATTCATCCAGCCGTAAGAATAATGACATTCAATTGCCATCTCTCCTCTTTCTCTGGTTTCACGCCAATGCAGCTCTGCTTCTAACCCCTCTACCCCAAAATCCTTGCTCATGAGCCACCAGGCTCTCTCTGATCCCATCATTACACCAGTGCATTTGGGGGTAACTCGGCTTTGACTACACCTGGGACTCTACCCCTCATTCTCACAATTAGGCTCAGCCTTAGAAAGCCAGGAGAGGAGCAAGAAGGAAGATGCCCAGTCTAACAAGTGCAGGAAATTACTGACGGGGCAGGGGGGAAATCAGGAGGACTGGAGGAGAGAGACCCTCCCTGCCAAAGCCTCTTACAAGCTTCCCCTACTTGTAGTTAAACACAGACCTTGATTAGTGAAGCTCCACACCGCACTGATCTGGGTCTCACTGGGACGCTGCATGAAACTCCCCTCTACCTGCTACATACATCTCCCCTGCTCTCTGCACTGCACTCACCTGTCTGCACCGAGCCCCAGCTCCTTGGTAAGGAACTCAAAGAACTTGGCACTGTGCCCTCTGTTCTGCTCCGCGGTTCCCACCACTGCGATGGATGAGACGAGCAGCTGAGCGCAGGGCGCTGCTGAGCCGCCAACCACCATGGGCAAGTCGCTCTTCACAGTGACGTTTATCCTCTGCCATGCCGGGCACAAGGGCACACCCAGGGAAACAGCCATGGGAGGGAAGGAAACAGAACACGAGCCTCACAGATATGAGCAGTGTGTGTCATGAGGAGGAGCTGGTGCCCTGGGCCACCCACCCCATGCACCCCAGGGGAATCCTGCCTTTCCATTTCCCTCCTATTAGGGTGCCCTAGACCAGGGGTTCTCAACCTTTTTCTGAGCCCCCCATACTACAAAAACTTCACAGCCCACCTGTGCCACAATAACTGGTTTTCTGCACAGAAAAGCCAGGGCCAGCATTCGGGGATAGCAAGCAGGGCAGTTGTCTGGAACCCCGTGCTGCAGAGCCCCCCCACAAAGCTACATTGCTCAGGCTTCAGCTTCAGCCCCGGGGGGTGGGGTCCAGGGCCCCAGCCTTCAGACCCACGCAGTGGGACTTTGGCTTTCTGGCCTAGGCCCCAGCGAGTCTAATGCTGGCCCTATTTGGTGCCCCCCGGAAACCTGCTCACGGCCCCCCAGAGGGCCCTAGACCAGTGATTCTCAGTCTTTCCCATACCAGGACCCCCTCCCATCTAGCCCATGCCCCCCCAGGGGGTGCGGGGCCAGCAGAACTGGGGGTCTAGTGGGCAAAGCAACTGCCACTAAACAGACTCGCTGCTGGTGCTGCCCCCCAGGGACAAGTTCTGTGCATCGGCCGCAGGCCCAGCAGGGGAGCCGCCTGCAAGGGCGCATCCAGCCTGCGCGGCCAAACCCGAGGCCGCTGCGCTGCGCACGCCGAGGCAGGAGACTCACCTCCTCGGGCTTGCTCAGGATGGCCGCGGCGGCCGAGCACAGCTTGCCGGCGAAGCCCTGGGGCAGCTGAGCGGCCGGGAGGCTGGTCTCCAGCTCCAGGAACGGCATGGCCGAGACAAGCGCCACACACCAGCTACCGCCGTCTGCAGGGTCACACGCGGCGCGGCCGCCGCGGGCTGCAGGGCAGGGGGTGGGAGCGAGCGCCGGGGATTGCGATTGGCTGCGCCTGGAGACACCTTCCTCTGTCGGTCTGTCCGTCTCTCCGCCTTGACCCCTGGTGCCCTGGGTAGCATCCCTGAGCACGGCCCATTCCTCTCCCGGTGGGCGGGAGGTTTGCTTTGCCTGGCCTTTTATGAACACGTGGCCACAGCCACGGGTGTCCCCGCTGTCACGGCGATGCTGCCTAGTTCACAGGGCTGGTCCTGCCCAGACAGGACAGGAAAAGCTCCAAAGCTGAGTGTCCTGTTTACCAGATTGTACAATAAAATATAATACTATGGATTTGATGCCCTGGTTTTTGTTAGGTTTATTTCCACATGGCAGAGAAATCTGATTCTGCTAAGGGAATGGAGTCTTAAAACTTCATATGTGCAGTGTACCTCTAGTGGCATGTGACCAGGATTCATCACTGAATTTGGTGCACTGGTTGGATCATTAGTTTCCCCAGCCTGGGCCGGGTACTGACCGGGAGCACGACGTGACCACTGATCCATGTCCCCCCAAGAGAAAGGAGTAAGCCAAAACAAAACCCTCTATTCATTTTCTGTGGCACTGGCAGGCAGGTATATGGATTGCTTATCAGGAAGGCAGTTCGCCTACTTCATGCAACTCCCTGATCAAGAGTGTCCTTAACAAAGCCACAAATGGAAATGTGCCAGTGGAGTTTACCTTGGCTTTCATTTGTCTGCTGGAAAACAAATGTTTATTTCTCACACCCTGAGTGCCCTGAGACGGACAATAGTGGTTAGGGGATGGAAAGGCATAAAACACATACACACACTAATCATCTGAACACTGAAATGTAACAGTAAGTCTTGACAAGCAGCCTGACCACCACGGCACGATTGATTTATCACACCCTACCACATGACAGAGTGCTTGTAATAATATGCATGTGACCGCATGAATGCAACTTACTGTGATACTTAATTTCTCTTGTTTTTGCAGCCTTTTTCATATTGCTTTACCTTCCCTAAAGACTGGAAATTATTTCTGCCCTTTGTTGGGAGATGGATAGAGGGGCTTATGTGCCTACAGCTGTCTGGGACTCTCTGCCTTCCATGTGTTCATTATTTCTTCTCACTTCGATATCTCTTCTTATTTAGATACTCCACATGGAGAAATGGGGTGAAGAAAATATTCTCCTTTTCACTAACAGCTGCCTATTTTATCTCCACGCATGGTTGCTAAAATCCAAGAAGCCTGTTTTAGAGGTTATGTCTCCCACGTTACTGTCCAACTGATGTGGCTATTTATAATATATATTTATAATACCTGACTCTTTATGCTGAAGTGGCAACTGTGATAATGGGTAACATTATCATTATAAAAAAGTTCAGCTGCAAAATCTGAGACTGGCCCACGGTTTGAATTTTGTGACGGGGAGTTAATGATGTACAGCTGTTGAGTGGAAAAATCTCAATGAAAATGGACACTTCCAGAAGATTAGGGCATTTAAAAACCAAACCAAACCCACTAACCCTAACTGGAACGTCTTAAGGAAGGAAAGTGTGTAGGTAGGAGAAGGGAACGAAGCTCTGCTTTAAATTGACTGCACTTCAAACCCAGATCCTCTAAAAGCAAAGATAATGAAACACCCAAAGACAAATGACTGCTGCATTTTTATTTTGAACATATGCTTTGCAATATTCTGAAGAGACACACTGGCAGCTGATGAATCTGAGAGGTAAATGTCTGATATAGTCTAAGCAGATTCAGAAAATGTGAGTACATAAATGTACATAACTCCTGCCCTGAGTTTTCTAGGAAGAACAAGCAGTGACATTACAGTGAAGTATATGCAAGAGTTACCTGTCTGGCTGAAAGACTGTTATATCCATGTGAATAAGCTACAGTAAATGCTTGTTTCTATTTTGAATTTCTATTTTATAACAGTAACAGCACATCAGGCAGTGCATTTCCAAGACTTGCACAAAAGATTTGGCACTTCATGTGATAGAAGTCACCTTATGGCTGGTATTCTGGGCACGCAACTGCACAGAAAGTACACTGCTTTGGGTGTCCAGTGGCATCATTATTTCTAGCAACATTTGAAGAGCACAAAATCCTGGATAGGGGCACAGGAGGTTAGAACAGAAAATTCACCAAGGAATGAGTCACTCCTCAGTGCAACAAACTGCCAGCTGTGAAGAGTGGCACTGGCAATTACAAGATGAGGAGAGGAAAATGAGAACAATGTGTGCTGCCTCAAGAAGCTAAAATGTCCCAGAGGTTAGTAAGCTTCCACAGAGAGAAATCCAGAGCATGTGTGTGGAAGGGGGTTGAAGACTCTCTGCTAGAAGTCTGCATTCTTTTTGAGTTTTTCAGAATTGTCAAGGAGCAGAGAAGCTGACAGTCAGCATGAGGATATTTAAGAGGACTGCGACGAAGAAGCCCTGTGAGAGATAGTAATGAGTGAATTTTTGGGGACAACACACTGTCTCTTTCAACCCTGGGTTTAGCAGGCCAATGCTCAAACCACTGAGCTATCCCTCCTCCCCCTCTTTGTCTCTTTCAAGTGACAAAAAGGCAATGGTTAAGGGAAAAAAGGTCTAATTTTAAAGTGCCCTGCTGTGGTTTACTGTTAGAGGATAAAGACAGAACACGTGGAAAAGTTCCATTACTCAAGTGAAACGTGTGGCAAGTTCTTTCTTCTTGGCACAGGGTAATTACACATATCAGGGGAATTTCGGGGGTTGGATTTAGAAAAACATTCAGAAAAGTCTAGCAGTGAAAGAATACTTCACATTTCCTCCTACTTCAGCATCTTGGGCTTCATTTCCTCCTTCATCTGTGGGTCAATCTGGACTTTCCTCAAATCCTGGGCATTCAGGATCCATTCGTGCACTTCTTGGAAGAGCTCCTTCCCCACAGCTTCCTCCACCTGGCTGTGCCATGTCACCAGTTTGGGCCAGCCCTCAAAGATGTGGCAACCAGCACCTACGGGCTGCAAAGAGAGAAAGACACCGCAGCCAAACGTTAGTGAAAAGGAGAGGAATTCATTTCAATGAACTGTGCACAGCAAAATCCTGCCCTGGATTAACAAGCAACTGCCAAAAGTGGGAAGACAATTGGCTGACTAATGTCAGTGTCATCCTCAATCTGCTCCAACACCTAAATGTCTGAGCCTGACTTGAAGGGTGGTACATTCTCATTGCAATTCACGTGATGCTTATTGCAAAACCCCAGCTACTAGAGGTTAAGTCAGGAGATAATGGCTGATTTCTCCAGCAGCATAGCAGGATTGAAGCTAATGAAGTTACACCAGCAGAGAGTTTGGCTTAATAGCTGTAACAGTTCTCACATGCACTAAGGCATGGTCAATGAGAGAACACGAAATCACCATTAAGATCAAAATTGCAGCATCAGCAGTTTTTCTTGCCCTCTCAAAAGTTTATCTGCAGGGTGACCCGCTTTTTGGAGGGAGGCAGTGCTGCCCCATAAAGCATCTGGAGGAGAAGGTGTGGGGAGAGGTGGAAGGTGCTGTAACACAGTACTCCAGGCAAGTGACGGATCCATATGGGAGTCACTTCCTTTTAAATGCAGTATTTTGTGAAGTCCCTGATTGGTATTTTGCAGACTGAGAGGAGGGAAATGACTAGGGGAGGAAGCCTGCCCCCCCGTTGGGGTGGGCTCTTTATTTTAATCTAAACCTCAGTTCCCCATTGCTCCTCATTTACTCTTCATAGGATTTGAATTCTTCACAAGAAGGACAGAAAACTGTAATGAGGAGGGAATGACGTGAAGGAAAACATAGAATGGGTGGAGGGGTACAGAGCAACACTGGATCAGACTGTTTTGTAGCATCTGCCATCTTTGTGATGTCGCTGAATCCTGCTTCCCTTCTCAGTTGTGTGGTGCTGCATCAAACCCTCCTTCCCATCTCCAAGGAAACTGTACCAGCACCACATGCTGGTCTTCAGGCAGTATAGACAACATCAGTTTTTCATGATGCTGAAAATTCACTAACACTCCTACACTCACCTGCATGAACTCTCTGATAGCCACCAGGTCTGCCAGAGAAATCTCACTGCTCACAATGAAGGGCTTGTCCTGCAGGAACTTCTCTGTGAACTTTTTTAGGGAATTATTCAGCTCATCCAAAGCCTCCTGCAGCTTCTCTCAAGGTATTGGCTTTCCTGTGAAGATGGAATCACCACCTGCATGGGGAGGAGGGAATAGGATTAGCTTCCATACACATGCAATGGAATTTAGTCATCACCAAATGGGGAACTGCATAAATGGCTCCATGTATTTACAGAAGAGCTAATCCGGTACCGAGCTGTATGAATCCTCTATTTCTCTGTACCTCTAAGTATCAGCAATCAGAATGAGACTTAATGGGATCCTCGAAGCAGCTGGACGTTGTCCTGTTGCATTCTGAGAACAATCTGTGGATCTCAGATATCCTTATATCAAATGCTGGCAGCATATGCATCAGGTTTCATAGTCCACTTCTCACACAGTCTTTTGCTCCTACTTAGTAGGCGAAGTAACCTTTTAATTTAAGTGGAGTGCTAGGATCCCTACAAGTTTGGTTTCATCAATTTAAATATATCTGTTACCCTGTAAGAGGAGACATACCAAATCTCCCAAAGACTCTTGGCCTTGCTGCATGATCTTGCTGTTCTCCATCAGACCAGTAGAGGGAGAAAAGAGCCAGGTGCATGTAGTTTACCACATGGCATCATCATTATAATTTGTATGATCATAGCACTATGTAAGTGATTTGTATGTATATGTATATTGTATACATACATATTAAATACAAAGTGGATTTCTGTATGTTCACCAATTGGCTGATTATGGTCACAAGACATACGCTTATTGGACAACCACCCCCAAAATGCAGCTATTTAACCTCACACAGGTACTTAAAAATGTGGGAGCACTTAAAAAAAAAAAAAGAAAGACGTTAAATGCCCCCTCATGACTCTGTCTGGAAATCAGGAGTGCTGATAATACTCAAACTAACTACAATTGACCAGATCGGGGAGTGGTACTTGGCAGCCTGGATTAAGTAGGGAAACTTGCCCCATGACTTGCTCCAAAGGCTAAACTAGCATGCCAGACATACAGTAGTCTGGTGGCACTGGGAAAATAAATGATGGGTAAAGCAAGCAGTCTTGTAGATTTGCCTAGTGGAAATATACCTCCTCCCTTTGTCCTTGTTCCGTACACCTACGGATGGCAAAATGAGCACTATATTGGAAAGTGCTAGTATTCAGCATTTTTGATATTTAGCCCACTTACCTTGACCCACAACATTTTGGAAGCATTCGCCCGGACAGTAGTGTGTTGCCAGGGCTTGTATTCATCTACCCGGGCCCGTTTCTGTAGGTTGGACGAGTACCAGTGATAGGTGTGTTGTACTTCTCTGACTCAGGGACAGAAGAATCACAGTGCTGTCCAGGTAAAAGGGGAAACAGTAGGCCTGTAAGCTAAGGAGAGAACAGTTGCATCCTCCTCCTCTTCTCCTTACATCTCTTCCATTTAGAAAGCGTGGTAATGTTAGGGGTCAGAGAACAGCGCAGGAGCCGGAAGATCAGCACTGCTTGTTCTGCTGTTAACCCACAGCACCCTTTACACGTTACGAACCACAGACCAATGATATTTTATAAAACTATCATCATGAAGTATAACGTAGTGTTTTCTGCATTTCCTTTTCCCTCCCAGCTGTTTTAGGGCCTGATCCAATATCCCACTGAAGTCAATGGGAAACCTTCCATTGACTTCAACAGACATTGGACCAGGCTTTTATTTTGTCAGCTTTTGTTGCTATGAAAAGTACATTGCACATGTTCCTTACAAAGACATGGCTCTGAGAATGCATTCTCTCAAAAATACACCACTTGTTCCCCACCCCACAAATATAAACAAACATAGAACTTGCAGATTGCATCCTGGCAAAGAAGATAAGACATGTAAATCAAAGCTCTCTCAGAACCAGACTGATTCTAATGGGGGCTTTCAGGGAAACCTTCTCCTTGGCTTCTTGAAACACTGCTTTCCCATTTCGCTCTCTGTTCACTTGGGGTCTTGAGCAGAGGCACCATCTTTCTAAGTTGCTGGGGGGTGCTCGACCCCCGTTCCACCCTAGGCTCCACCCCCATCCACCCCTTCTGCCAAGCCCCCACCCCTGCTCTGCCTCTTCCCAGCCCCACTCTGCCCCATACCACCACCGAGCACACTCCACCCTTGCTCCTCCCCCTCCCCCTCCACACCTCCTGCACGCTGCTGAACAGCTGATCCACAGCGGGAGGCACTGGGAGGGAGGGGGAGGAGCTGATTGGTGGGTCTGCCGGTGGGTTCTGAGCACCCACTATTTTTTTTTTTCCAGGGGTGCTCCAGCCCCGGAGCACCCGTGGAGTCGGAGCCTATGGTCTTGAGCCCCCTATGTTTGTGTGAATATTAGAATATTAGAAAGGTGCTAAGATGCCTTCAGATGGGTCACAGTCTGAGTGAAAAAAGGAAGGCCTAGTGCCACACTGTCCCCTGCACTTACAACTTTTTTCTCAATACAATCCATAGTGTGTTTCACTGAGACATAGATTGGCACTAACTCTCCCACGCCTTAGTGAGATTCCAATCTGGGGCCCCAGGAGAACATTCAGCCAGACTGCTTTTCTCAGTGCATCTGGCAATCTAAAACCAGCCAGGACGCCTTATTACCGGCATGTCCTAGCACACTGAAAGACCAAACACCATCCCATGATCCTCATAGCGGCGGACTGCAGCAGACAACCACGCAGCTCAGAAGTGTTATGGTGGTAAATACTGCGACAAGGATGTGAGGTTTCTACCTCTGCATTCTAACCTCTCTCCTAAGGTCAAGCTTCCATCCTTCAGTATAGGCACTTTCTTCAGGGAGTTTGTGTTGCTAAAGTCTTGAATGTTGTGCCCTAAAAGAGTTATAATTAATAAGAAAAACAATCAGAGACTAGTGGTGGAGAAACCAATAGAAGCTGAAGCTGAGCTGTCAGCATAGCCCATTTGGAACCCTTTAATGGGGATTAGTCAAACCAGTGGCAATATTTTGCTATTGCCACTGCCAAACACTTAGAGGCACCTTGTTATAAATAAGTCAGTGGGCTTTTTCAAGAGGTGTATTTTTCAAATTAAAGAAGGAACATAAACTAAAAAGCCAAAATGTCCAGCCAGGGTCTTTGCAGTCTGACAGTTATGCCAAGCCTTTCAGTGCATTGCAACAGGGCTTCGGTCATTTGACTCCTGTTAATGCTAGCGGTAGGTGAAACACACTGAAAAAAGTTACCTGCAAATGGCCATTCTGAAATGGGAAGAGCATTTCCTCCAATCTTGGGGGAGGGAAAGAAGGAGGAGATTTCAATAAAGGCAGCTGAATGTTTTTATGACATATTTGCCAAAAGTAAGAAAGAAGGGAAATAAGGGGACAGACTAGTCCTCAATGGAGCAGATGTGCACACAGTGTTAAACTGCCTTCTGCAAGGGATTTTCACATCACACAGGTTAAAACCCATAGAATGAATTTATAGAATGAATTAATAACAATGAGTTGTCCTAGGATGAAGTAAGGGAGAAATTTCTACTTTCAATTTGCTTTTCCAGAGGTGGCATCAGGGTGGATAAAGAACCACCATGACAGGTCAGGCCAGCCTAGAAAGCAAGGGATATAAAACTTCGCTCTCCTTTATTAGACCCTTCACCTCTGTTTTTAAAAGCATCTCAAAAAGAAAAAAGCTATCAACAGCCACGAGTGCATGTAAATTCACACAGGGTTGATTACTCAGCAGACTACCCAGCGGGTCATTGTTGCACATACAATCACATGTTTGCGGTCCAAGACTGGAATAGATTGCACAACAATACTCTCTACAAAAAGTGAAAAGGCAGCCTGGTGGCTTATTGCCATAGTAAATATTTAAAAAGTCAGGTCAGCTACTGAGATTGGAGTTTTGCTTTCCCAAATCAATAAAGATGACTCTGGCAGACTGGCATTGATGGACAGCATAATCCAGAGTTTCATGTTGTCTCAAAGAGTGACCAGCAATAGAATTTCATTAGTTCATAACAAAATGTTATGACTAGGACAGTTTGTTTGAAGAGTGATGTTATTCTGAAAAATGACTCTATGAATGAATAAAATTAATTATGCTCCAAGGTCCCAATCTTTACTGAATCTCAGTAACTACTGAACAAATTTGCTAAATTTACAAGAAAAATATAGTGTTTTCTACCTGCCAGCCCAGCACATTCATAGAAACATAGAATCATAGATGATTAGGGTTGGAAGAGACCTCAGGAGGTCATATAGTCCAACCCTCTGCTCAAAGCAGGACCAACCCCAACTAAATCATTAATAAACATCAATTCATCATCAATAAACATAATGTTCACCAATTTATGCCCCGAATTATACCAGTGCAATCCCAATGAAGGCTAGTGTATCACTAAGGAAATCATTTGACCTAAAGATCTTAATTGCTGAGAATAAAGATGAGAGGAAATAAGCCATCTTAACTCTCAAATGCCAGGGTGAGTTTGCTGATAAAACAAATCTTGTTCATTTCAACAGAAGATATGATCTGGAGTCACTGAGTCATAGTAAATATGGATGCATGTAATGGCATTACGAGGGACTTTTCAGAGTAGGCCAGCACTTTAATTACATTTGTAAAAGGCTCTTCTTGCTTTCTTGGAGGGGATCAGGGAAGTGTCCCTACTACTGTACAGCAGGAGCACACTGGATATAAAGGGACACCTTGAACTTGCCCACAGAGAAGTGTTGGTGTCACTAGGCATAGCTACCAGGTAACTCGGGAGAGTGGAAGGCCAAAAGAGCCGATGAAGCTCTTCTGCTCTGGGCCTACCTGAGCCACAGTGATTCCATCTTTTGAACTCTCACCTACTTCTGTGCTAACTGCTTACATGTTGAAGCAGAAATGTAAGGGTCAGCTTTTCTAGCAGGCAGCTGCTGTAAACAGGCCTTGCAAGGCCAAGAGATAAGCAGGCGAAGGGAAAGTTTCTAACATGCACACTGTGTACCTGCTGTAACTGCTAGAGAAGGGAGGGGAGGGAGGGGTAAGAGGGAGTAACAGACAAAGGCTTACACAGAAACAGCTTGGAATATAAAAGGGAAAATTTTATTTGTATTTGCTGCACTTGATTTGAGACATGCTGGTCTCCTAGTGCCATTTCAGAGCTCTGAAATAAACTTGGCTTGCTTTCTCCCCTCGGTGTCTTTATTGGTGCCAAGCACACCGGGCGATGGACCCCTGTTTGCCATCTCGAGGCCTTTTTAGGCAGGCAACAGTTTTGGCGCCCAACGTGGGGCTCGAGGCTGAAATTTAGCCTTGCCCGGATCCCTCCTGGCGGCCGACAGCTTACAGCGACGACCGACGCCCAGCGCGCACCGGTGACTTCATCGGGGGCCTCGGCGGAGACGTGGTTTGCTCGACCCCGGAGGGCACAACGGTGCAACGCACTTAGACAGTGGAGAAGCAGCTGCGGGCGACGGTGGGGAACCAGTCCCGTGGATAGGGCGACGGTGCAGAACCGGACCCTTGGATAAGGTAGGAACAGTCCAGTGGGGACTTATCTGTTGTGACCTGGGGACGCCCAGTGTCTGCCTGTTTTGACCTGGGGACGCCCAGAGTCTCCCTCGGTATGGGGCAGGGACAGAGTACAGCCGGCAGGGTACAGCGTACACCCTTAGAATGCATTCTGGTGAACTGGAAAGTGTTTGGATCTGACCAGTTGATTAAAAGTAAATTGAAAAGGTTCTGTACAGTTGATTGGCTTCAGTATCAGCTGGAGTGCCGAGAAAGGTGGCCACCGGAAGGATCACTCAATTACAACATGATCCTTCAGTTGCTTTTGTTTTGTCAGAGAACAGGTAAAGGGAATGAACATCTCTATGCGTATACGTTTATGGTGTTAAGAAATAGGACTGATATTTTGCATAAGTGCCATTTGACTCCGACAGGCTCGGTAGTAACGGCTGCTAAACCCCAGAACTCTCCCACAGTTGTAATGGCAGAATCGGTGTCCCCTTTGGCTCCTCCACCCCCACAGGCTCCAGAGAGTACCCCCACCCCTCGGTGGGATTGTATCCATTGATTACTGAGAGTGTGGTAGCCCGTCCAGGAACCCAGGATCGTGCAGCCCAGATTGTGTCAGTGTATTCTCATGTTGTTTTTAACCCAGTCCATCTAGCTGCTTTCAGGCAGAGGCAGGGGAGTTCTGGACGAATCCAAGCAGGTTTATTTCAATCTTTGAAGGGTGTCTGGCTAGCCATAAGCCTGACTGGGATGATTGCAATATACTTATGAGAACCTTGTTGTCTGAAGTGGAGCGGAATCAGGTTATAGCCAAGGCTAGGGATGAAGATGGGGAAGGCATTTAAAGTTTGAAAAGGAAAGCTATTGGACACCAGAGGTTGTACAGAGTGGAATCCTCAGAAGTGAGTGTGCTTGTCCTGGTTTGTTGCTTCAAGGCTCTGTACAGAAGTTATGTTACTGGAAAGGATGTATAATGATAATGTGTATGTGTTAATGGTTGGAGAAAAGATGTATGAGTGAAAAGTGGAAGGTTCCTTTGGAAGTTAGAAGAAGCCGAGAAAGGGAGAAGGAAAGAGCACAGAATGAGTAAACTGAGAGGAAAATACAGCTAGCAGGCTTTGTCCAAGGACATTGTTCACAGCCAAGACTTGGCTGACAACCAAGAGAAAGGGGGGCCTGAATGTGCCCAAGCAACTATGAGATCTGCAAAATACTGCAAGGCATAAGGAAGACAACAGAAGGGTTAAGAAACAATGATCAACACCCCCAAACAACACACCTTTCAAAATTCATGGGTCCTATGCATGGGTCCTATGCATGCCTATCACAACATGTGGTGTACCACATCCAGTGAACTAAATGCTACAAAAACAACTATGTGGGTGAAACCAGACAATCACTGTGCTTTTGAATGAACTCACATAGGAAAATGATAAAAGACAAAAATGCCACATCAGCTGTGGGTGAACACTTTTCACAATTCGATCACTCTATATCTGACCTATCAGTCCTCATCCTCAAAGAGAACCTGCACAGCACTTTCAACAGCTGAGCCTGGGAGCTTAAATTCATAACTTTATTAGACACTAAAAGTCATGGTCTTAATAAAGACACTGGATTTATGGCTTATTACAACAATCTGTAACCCACTAACCCTGCTTTTTGTCTTATGACTATAGGGGTATTAACAGGCCACATCACAGGCCACATCACTTTGAATGGTCCCTTGAAAATATGCTAACTACTTAACCTAAACCATCTGTTCCACCTTGTATTTAACTGTGACACTCTGAGTACCTTTCCCAGACTTGAGGAAGAGTTCTGTGTAGCTTGAAAGCTTGTCTCTCTTACCAACAGAAGTTGGTGCAATAAAAGATATATCTCAGCCACCTTGTCTCTCTAATAAACTAAAGGCAGTTTCTTTTCCTTCGGAGCAGACCATTAACAAGTGTGTGGGTGTGTACGTACACAGCAAAAAAGACAAGCAGAGAAGAAACACATGGTCTCATCTGGTAAATTCATCCGCAAAGCCTTCATCCTTCAGAGAACCAATGATGGCTCTTATTCTCTGAATGGAAGAACTTAGGAATGCCTGGATGTGCAAAAGTCTCTCAAAATCAAAACAGAACCATCCTAGCCACTATCGATGTAGAAGCCCTCTACACCAACATTCCACACAAAGTTGGACTACAAGCTGTCAGGAACAGTATCCCCGATAATGTCACGGCACACCTGGTGGCTGAACTTTGTGACTTTGTCCTCACCCACAACTATTTCACATTTGGGGACAATGTCTACCTTCAAGTCAGTGGCACTGCTATGGGTACCCACATGGCCTCACAGTATGCCAATACTTTTATGGCTGACTTAGAACAACGCTTCCTCAGCTCTTGTCCCCTAATGCCCCTACTCTACTTGCGCTACATTGATGACATCTTCATCATCTGGACCCATGGAAAAGAAGCCCTTGAGGAATTCCACCATGATTTCAATAATTTCCATCTCACCATCAACCTCAGCCTGGACCAGTCCACACAAGAGATCCATTTCCTGGATACTACAGTGCTAATAAGCGATGGTCACACAAACACCACCCTATACTGGAAACCTACTGACTGCTATACTTACCTACATGCCTCCAGCTTTCATCCAGACCACATCACGCGATCCATTGCCTACAGCCAAGCTCTAAGATACAACCGCATTTGCTCCAATCCCTCAGACAGAGATAAACACCTACAGGATCTCTATCAAGTGTTCTTAAAACTACAATAGCCACCTGCTGAAGTGAAGAAACAGACTGACAGAGCCAGAAGAGTACCCAGAAGTCACCTACTACAGGACAGGCCCAACAAAGAAAGTAACAGAACGCCACTAGCCATCCCCTTAAGCCCCCAACTAAAACCTCTCCAGCACATCATCAAAGATCTACAACCTATCCTG
Source organism: Trachemys scripta elegans (assembly GCF_013100865.1). NCBI lineage: Eukaryota > Metazoa > Chordata > Testudines > Emydidae > Trachemys > Trachemys scripta. The sequence goes on along the minus strand of NC_048312.1, from coordinate 19,612,872 downwards.
AAGGACGATACCTCACTCTCACAGATCTTGGGAGACAGGCCAGTTCTCCCTTACAGACAGCCCCCCAACCTGAAGCAAATACTCACCAGCAACCATATACCACACAACAAAAACACTAACCCAGGAACCTATCCTTGCAACAAAGCCCGGTGCCAACTCTGTCCATCATAGGACCTAATCACATCAGCCACATCATCAGGGGCTCATTCACCTGCACATCTACCAATGTGATATATGCCATCATGTGCCAGCAATGTCCCTCTGCTATGTACATTGGCCAAACCAAAAACAGACTCCAACGAGAAACTGCAGAACTGGACGCCATTAAATTTGGCTTGAATAAAGACTGGGAGTGGATGGGTCATTACACAAACTAAAAACTATTTCCCCATGCTAATTTTTCCCCTACTGTTACTCACACCTTCTTGTCAACTGTTTGAAATGGTGTCTGATGGTGTCTGCATGCATCTGATGAAGTGGGTTTTAGCCCACGAAAGCTTATGCCCAAATAAATTTGTTAGTCTCTAAGGTACCACAAGTACTCCTCGTTCTTTTTGCTGATACAGCCTAACACGGCTACCACTCTGAAACCTCTCAAAATCTTAGCTCTCATAAATACATGCTGTCTCTCTTGAATCTGAAATAAATAAATGTCGAACCTTTTTACGTTTCACTCATAGCTGTATTTTATATTTTTATAGGAAAAATATAAATAAAAACATATTAATGACCCTCTATTGGAGAAAGGGGGCAGGAGAATTCAGAAAACACTGCATTTCCCAGGCGAAGGTCAAATCAGAAATCATATTTCTAATATGTTTTGTTGATCAACGTTGGCTTCACTCTGAGAAGAAAAAGTCTTCTTTCATGCCTTATGGACTTGTGATACATTTACAGAATATTTTCTTGCCACAAAACCTAATTTTAGCTTGTTGATAAAATTTAGGTTCAGGTTGAAATTTATAATATATGGAGATATACCTATCTCATAGAACTGGAAGGGACCCTGAAAGGATCATTGAGTCCAGCCCCCTGCCTTCGCTAGCAGGACCAAGTACTGATTTTGCCCTAGATCCCTAAGTGGCCCAGTCAAGGATTAAACTCACAACGCTGGATTTAGCAGGCCAATGCTCAAACCACTGAGCTATCCCTCCCACCTTATCATATACATTCTCAGTTTGGGAAGGAATTACCACATCACTCCATACACACGGTTTATAGGTTAAATTTATAAAAATGCTTCCAGGGTAGCTTAGAACTTAAAACCTAGTTCAGTAGCGCTATTACAACCATAATGACATTGTAGAAAACTTCAGCAACAACAATCTATATAGCTGAGCTAGTAAATACTTAAAAGGAAAGAGGGTGTAAAATATTGAAGTTTTTAATCATGATATTGTCATTGGCAATGGGGAGAAAGTTTTGCCTGAGCAAGGACTTCAGGATAAGGTTCGAGGACAACAGGAAATCATAACTATAAGCATATTGAAATACAGATTCCACCCATTTAGGATTCTTTCACAATTGGGTGTTTTCAGCAGAATCCAAAGTCTTTGTATAGTTTTCTCATCACTGCTTCCTTAATTTTGCTGCAGTTCCAGAAGGTTTATGTGTTATTGCTACAGATCACCTAAAAGTAAATATGACAACAAAAAAGTCACGAAGCCTGTGCCCCCAGAAGATTTGCTGCCCATTTATTTGTTCTCAGATGCTTCCTGTGAATTTACAGCTTCAGATTCTAAGATTTCCCCAGCTTCTGTCCCTGAGGACAATGGACTACAATGGACTAAGGGAGGGCTGCATTTTCCACATGGAAAGTACTGCAGTATTCTTTCCTCCTTATGAAGGGCACTTACTCATGGTTCTGGAGAGGGGGTTGGGGGAGCAAGATGGTGGAAAGATGCAGATCAAATGGTAACAGAACATTAACTCATTTCATCATTTTCCTTAGCACAGGCGCCAGATGCTCTTTCAGCTGTGGGTCAATTTGGATGTTGCTGAGTTCCTTGATATTCAGAATAATCTCGTGTGCTTCCTGGAAGAGCTCCTTCCCCACAGCTTCCTCCACCCGGTTGCGCCATTCTGATAGCTTGGGTCTGTCTTCAAAGATGGCACAACCTACTCCAATGGGCTGCATAGAGAGACACAACTGCAGTGAGACATGCTGAAGCTTCCACAAGGGAAGTCACCGTAAGCGCGCGTGTGTGTGTGTGAGAACTCATGGAAGAGCATCAGAAAGGTTGGGAGATCTCCTAGTCTACCTATGCACCTGGAAAAAAAAACCCAACTGGACTGTATTTCTTCGTGCATTTTAATAGTCCCAAATCCACTCCTGACAAAAGTGGCCACTTTTACTTGATGATGACACACGATGTGGCTAGCACTTATTTTGAGTAATGCTCAGCTACAGTATTAAAGAGACGAGGCTAGAGATTCCATTGGTGGCTGCTGATATTGCCTATTTGCTATTTGTACAGTAGTGAGGAATGCTAAACCAGATAGCAACCTATGAGACCACCACCACCGTTGTAACTTAAGCTGAGGTTTTAGTTGGCGCTTCCCCTCTACTTTCTGCCTGTCCCAGCCTCCGAAATGCTTCACTGCAGAGATGCAGCACTGCTATTTGTTAGCCACCGGGACATGGAATTAGGGGCGGGAAATGCTCTTGCTCTGCAGGATCTGATGGCCTAGGACCGAGCAACCAATCTAAGTATGATCCACTTAATTTGATTTTTTTTAAAAAAAAAAGCTCCCCACAGCTTTGCTACTGGAGAAGTTTCAAGTTGGGATCTTGTGGGTCTGGTGTGGGGAAGAATAGGTAAGTCTGGAGGAGAATATTCTAATATGGGAATCTCTCCCTCTGCTGAATTAGATCTGTATCCCGGCTCTAGGGAAATAGTACCACATGCTGCTCATTCCCAGGTAGTTAGACAATACCAGCTTTTCCTTGTGCTGAGTCTTCATGATTACAATCCACTACTCACCTGCATGAGCTCCACAATAGCCATTAGGTCTGCCAGGGAGATCTCACTGCCCACGATGAACGGCTTGTCCTGAAGGAATTTCTCCTCAAACTGCTTCAGAGAAATAGCCAGCTCATCCATAACCTCCTGCAGCTTCTCTGGAGGCAGAGTCTGGCCTGTAAGGAGGGGAATGAGCACCTATGTGGGGAGAAGGGAATAGATTTAGCCTCCGTAGATGTACTTGCACTGGAGTTCCTTTGCCTTTGCAAATAGGATCCACTAAGGGCTGGTCTACTCTGGGGGGGGATCGATCCAAGATACGCAACTTCAGCTACGCGAATAGCATAGCTGAAGTCGAAGTATCTTGGATCGAATTACCTGGAGTCCAGATGGCGCGGGATCGATGGCTGCAGCTCCCCCGTCGACTGTGCTACCGCCGCTCGCTCTGGTAGAGTTCCAGAGTCGACAGTGAGCGCGTTCCGGGATCGATATATTGCGTCTTAACGAGACGCGATATATCGATCCCGGATAAATCGATTGCTACCCGCCGATACGGCGGGTAGTGAAGACATACCCTAAGTTTACTGATCATCATGTCATACACTCTAGGATCAGTTTGAAGTGATGCTATATTCACATGTGGCAAGATCTCAGCTTTCATAAAAAGATGATCCTTTACCCTCCAAAATGCTCATAGTCAAAGCAACCGTGTCCAAACACCACACAGCTTCACTGCTACCTCCTGCTATGGCTTCTGATTAAGCCTCTTGTTTATTTTGGGACTGTGGCGCTGACAGCTAGCCAGCTCAGGTCACAACTTGTTAGAAAAGAACAAAAATGGATGTTATCACATTACCTGTACCTGGTAATTACATTTGCTTTAGATGCACGAAAGCTAGTGAAATTATGTTATTGTCTTCACCTGTTTCCTGTGATTGCTATCTTTGTACTTAATTAACCTTAGCCCAGCAGTTCTCAAATGGGGAGAACCATTTTAATGGGGTCACCAGAGCCGAAGCCTGAGCCCAACTGCCCGGGGTTCAAGCCTGAGGGCTTCAGCACTGGCTGATGGGGCTCTGGTTACAGGCCCCCAGCCTGGGGTTGCAGCCCCTGGGCTTGGGCTTTGGCCCCTCACACCTAGGGCAGTGGGGCTTGGGGTCCCCCCACCCCCCACTAGGGGTCATGTAGTAATTTTTGTTGTCAGAAGGTGGTCGTGGTGCAATGAAGTTTGAGAACCCCTGCCTTAGATCAAAGATGTGTTAGGATAAGAGTTGGCTTGATGTCACATTGTTCATGAAAACTAATGAAATTGTCTGGATGCCTATACCTAAATGTATTAGGATGTCTCTGTAATTGAATGGCCCATCAACTGGGGTTGAAGCCTTAAACTTTAAATGAGAAGGTTGTTAACTTCAAAGTATGGGTCATTATGTAAGACAATGGAAGATCTACAAACTTGGTCTGCATTTAATTGACAAAACAAGAGCCCCTGCAGCGATGTAAATGCTTGCCAGACTTTTCAGCTATAAAAAGGGAACCTGGGAATGATTCTGCATTTCTGATCTATTTGGATGCTGTTAGGGGGCATTCCAAATACAAGACAGAGGTCCCCAAAGCCATTTTGGGCAGCCCTAAGAGATTATGGAGAACTAAGCAAATACACCATCTCTGCTATCACTTTGGACTTACAAACTTTGATTCACCTGTTATGTATTTTACCTGCTTTAATCTCTCAGTAACGATCATTTCTTTTTCTTAGCTAATAAATATTAGGTTAGTTTACTAGAGAAACTGGCTTTGGTGATTTCTGGTTTTAATAAACTTTCATCATAAAGTCCAGTTTATCTGGGTGGTAAAAAGGGGCTAGAGAGCTTAAGGGGACTGTTCGTGGCTCCATGGTTAGACTAATTCAGTAGTCCAGGAGTGCACATTTGTTACTGGTTTGGTGAAATCTAATTATAGAATATACCACCAGTTTGGGGTATGAGAAGGAGTAAATAACACTTCCTTATTTACTCTTTCCACACCAGATATGATTTTATAGACCTCTATCATATCCCCCCTTAATCATCTCTTTTCCAAGATGACAAGTCCCAATCTTATTAATCGCTCCTAAAACGGAAGCTGTTCCATACCCCCTAATCAATTTTGTTGCTCTTTTCTGAACCTTTTCCAATTCCAATATATCTTTTTTGAGATGGGGCGACCACATCTGTACACAGTATTCAAAATGTGAGGGTACCATGGATTTATATAGAGGTCATATAATATTTTCTATCTTATTATCTATCCCTTCCTTAATGATGCCCAACATTCTGTTAGCTTTTTTGACTGCCACTGCACATGGAGTGGATGTTTTCAGAGAACTATCCACAATGACTCCAAGATCTCTCTCTTGAGTGGTAACAGCTAATTTATATTTTATGTGTATAGTTGGATTATGTTTTCCAATGTGCATTACTTTGCATTTATCAACATTGAATTTCATCTGCCATTTTGTTGCCCAGTCACCCAGTTTTGTGAGATCCCTTTGTAGCTCTTGGAAATCTGCTTTGGACTTAACTATCTTGAGTAGTTTTGTATCATCTGCAAATGTTGCCACCTCACTGTTTATGCCTTTTTCCAGATAATTTATGAATATGTTGAATAGGACTGGCCCCCAGTACAGACCCCTGGGGGACACCACTATTTTCCTCTCTCCATTCTGAAACCTGACCATTTATTCCTACCCTTTGTTTCCTATCTTTAAACCAGCTACCGATCCATGAGAGGACCTTCCCTCTTATCCCATGACAGCTTACTTTGCTTAAGAGACTTTGGTGAGGGACCTTGTCAAAGGCTTTCTGAAAATCTAAGTACACTATATCCATTGTATCCCCCTTGTTCACATGCTTGTTGACCCCCTGAAAGAATTCTAGTAGATTGGTGAGGCATGACTTACGAAAAACATGTTGATAAGACAGAGTTGGTAAGACAACTCCCACCTGTTCATGCTCTCTGTATGTGTGTATATATATCTCCTTAATATATGTTCCACTCTATATGCATCCGAAGAAGTGGGCTGTAGCCCATGAAAGCTTATGCTCTAATAAAGTTGTTAGTCTCTAAGGTGCCACAATACTCCTGTTCTTTTTGCGGATACAGACTAACACGGCTGCTACTCTGAAAAAAACACATGTTGACTCTTCCCTAACAAATTATGTTCATCTATGTATCTGACAATTTTGTTCTTTACTATAGTTTCAACTAGTTTGCCTGGTCCTGAAGTCAGGCTTACCGGCCTGTAATTGCCAGCATCAACTCTGGAGCCATTTTTAAAAATTGATGTCACATTAGCCATCCTCCAGTCATTTGGTACAGAAGCTGATTTAAATGATAGGTTACAAACCACAGTTAGTAGTTTGGCAATTTCACATTAGAGTTCCTTCAGAACTCTTGGGTGAATACCAGCTGGTCCTGGTGACTTATTACTGGTTAATTTATCAATTTGTTCCAAAACCTCCTTTAATGACACTTCAATATGGGACAGTTCCTCTGACTTGTCACCTAAAAAGAATGGCTCAGGTTTGGGAATCTCCCTCATATCCTCAGCCGTGAAGACCAATGCAAAGAATTCATTTAGTTTCTCTCCAATGGCCTTATCATCCTTGAGTGCTCCTTTAGCATCTCGATTGTCCAGGGGCCCCACTGGTTGTGTAGCAGGCTTCCTGCTTCTGATGTACTTAAAATGTTTTTGCTATTACTTTTTGAGTCTTTGGCTAGCTGTTCTTCACATTTTTTTTTTTGGCCTTCCTAATTATATTTTTACACTTCACTTGCCAGAGTTTATGCTCCTTTCTATTTTCCTCAATAGGATTTAACTTCCACTTTTAATTTTCTTTGAAGCCTTGTGAGAGCAGGTTGCAGAGATTGGAAGCAATTGTATGTTGCATATGTGACTCATATTTGTATTTCTTCTTTGTGGAGTTTAGCCAACTGTACTCTAATGTCCACAGAACAGGAAGCTAAACAAGCCCCAAGGTGTTTAGTCGATTACTGACAAGGGCAAAGTTACAACAAGCAAGATGAAGTTATTACATGTTTACTGGCAACTCTCCGCTCAGAGTGTATACCCATTATTTCTATTCTTGTTCCCATTTTGGAGTAGCATCTGTGTGTGCTGGAAGCAGACAGTCCCCTACAGATTTCATAATTGGTGGGTCTGCAGGGGAGCTGTGATTAAAGAATACAAGCCTTTCAGCTTTGTATAGAAGAGCATGCACAAGGGAAGCAAAAGGAACCCAGGTCCTATTCACATCTCCAAGCTCTCTCTTTGGCTATGTCTATACTAAAACCAAAGGGTGTGATGCGATTTGTGTAGACATACCTGAGCTAGCTTTAATCTAGCAGTGAAGGGGCAGCAACACAGGCTTCAGCAGGGACTAGCCGCCTGAATAATCACCTAGGGTATCGGGTCTGGGTGGGCTTGTACAGCCTGTACTGAAGCAGCTTCACTTTCTGAAGATCTGTGCTTCCCTGGCGAGGTTCAGACTTTCTGTGTTAGACTGATATTTTTAAGGGAAAGTTATTACCAAAGCCTTCCTTCCCACATCCAAATATTAAGGCAACAATTGCCTATGTGAGGTTTCTTCTCGGCTGGGTATGGGGCCAAGTGTGCTATTTTGGGGAGACAAACTTGCTTTGTCTAGGAGCTGTTTAAATGTCCCATGTCCAGTGAGGAAATACTAGTATTCTGAGCTATTAGCATTTAATCTTCTTACCTTGATCCACAAGGCCTTGCCAGCATTACCCCGGATGTTGGTATGATGCCATGACAGGTATTCATCTACCCGGGCCCGTTTCTGTGTGTCGGACGGGTACCAGTGATCAGGGGTGTTGTACTTCCGGCTCAGATACAGAAGAATTGCAGTGCTGTCCAGAAATTAATGGGAGACAAACCGTGGGGCAGATAAGTTGAAAGAATATACTGAGCTGCATCAATCTCTCCTCCCTCTTGCCTAATGTTGCTTCCACTAAAAAGTGTTGGGGCTGGGATTTTCAAAGGAGCTTAATGGAGGTAGCCACTCAATTCCCACTGAAAGTCAATCAAAGCTGGGCTGGGCACCTAACTGTTCAAGGCTCCTTTCAGAACTTTAACCTGTAGGAAAATTAAGCCTCAAGATGAAACCAGTGTTTGTACAGTGCCTAGCACAATGGAGTCCTGGTCTATGACTAGCACCTTGGAGGTCCAGTAACACTACTATTACTACTACTAACACCAATAATAATCTGTAGACAATAGTTTGCTAAAAACCCATTAGCAGCTGTAACTCTTCTGATGCCTCTCTCATCAATGCAGATTTTCAAGGGGTTTGTGTACCAAAATAAACTCTCTTTAAGTGGCACCCTCCTCCAATCATCTTCATAAAGGCCCTGTCCTGCAAGGTCTCCCCACCCAGAGCTCCTAGTGAGGTCAAGGGAATTCCTTGCACAGAGCGCTTGCAGGATCAGGCCCTTGGTGTTTGTTGCAGCTTGCAGTCCAGTGTTTGTGTCATCTCTAGCAGGCAGGAGAAATCAGCTGGTTAAAAATCTTGGTAATTTGCAATGGCGTATGGTCAGCTATTGTGGTGGGGAGTGAGTGCCATAGAAAAACCTATACTGACAAAAATAAAGAAAGAAAATACAAGCAGCCCATGCCATTCTGATACAGATATCACTGAACTATTTTAGCATTTATGACAGTGTTAGCCTGCTGAGCTAGGGCTCTTCAAAGGATGCAGACAGGTCATTTTGTAAAATAAAAACAAGGTTTTATCTGTCTGATGCTTATATGGCCTTTGTCACTGTAGTATCTGAGTGACAAACATAAACAGAAATGTTGCCATGATTTTGTATTTCACAGTAAAAGTTTTTGTTTGTTTGTTTAGCTTTAAGCATTCCTCTGCAGTGTTCATAACCCAAGACTTTGTTGTGTAGTGCATGCACATGAGAACTAGATGGCAAAACCCATGCCTAAGGCCCTAGGTGCTATGGTCACACAAATAATACATAATAACAGTAGTATGTTTTCATCGTGGAAGCTAACAAATGCAGAAAAGCAAACAAAGTAAATGAGATTTTTTATTACAATAACCTGAGATGTTAAAAGGTAAGAATTTTAAATCTTTGTGTATGATTTTTATCTTGGCAGTGTCCCTTTCATTGTAAAGAGGTTTCAAATGTAAAAAGGTCATTGCAAAACATTTTCAGTGGATACCCATGGCCCAAGCATGAGTGTCAATTAAATTAACCCCTTCAGAGCCAGGAGAGAGGCACATGAGACAAACACTGTATTGTCCTGCTCCAGCCCATACTAGAAAATCCTTGGTTCCCCATGAATAACAAGGATCAATTAATCTAGAATGACTACTCCACAGTTTCAAATACACCTAACCAAAGAGGACCCTTCTGAGTATCAGCTCCAAGTCTGAATCATATCATATATTCGAAATATGTGCATAGATTTAAGAACATAAGAACGGCCATACTGGGTTAGACCAAATGTCCATCTAGCCCAGTATCCTATCATCCGACAGTGGCCAATGCCAGGTGCTTCGGAGGGAATGAACAGAACAGGTAATCATCAAGTGATTCATCCCATCGCCCATTTCCAGCTTTAAACATCTAAATTATAACACTGCATGTGAGTCAAGTCCCTACCATCTCCTTTCTTTGTAGGAACATAGGAGCTGAGATACCAAAGCAGATCATTGATCTATCTAATCCATAAATGTATATGGCAAATTCTGCATTTTTTTTTGTCAGCCATAGGGAATGATACTTCCCAACCCCTGAATTTAATCACCTTATCCCCTCATAAGTATGGTGAGTAATGGAATTTGGGGATTGATTCTTACCTTTCTGCTAAGGTGAAGACTCCATCCTTCAGTGCTGGCACTTTCTTTAGGATGTTCACTTTGCCAAACTCTTCTCTATACTGTTGCCCTAAAAACAATTAAAATGTGATTGTCCATGGTCAGAAGTATCTAAACCTGTGAAAACTGAAGCAAGCACCTAGCTCATACGTAACTAGACCATGCATGAATGAGGATCAGTCAAACCCATACAAACATTCTACCTTCATGGTGTTTTGTTAGAGTTTTCCTACATGTGCCTGTTTTATATTAAAAAGGGGCATAAGTTAAAGAGCTAAAATATAAGCTATGTGTGAACTTTGCAAGCTGCTCAGGTCTGCCAATGGCATGGAGCAGTTCAGAATGTTGCATGAGGATTCAGTCATTTGATTCCTGTCAGTGTTAGTTATTAGTATTATATAGTTTATATTATGTAGCAAATATTATGTATTTGTAAAGGCCCTCTATTTAAGCTAAATGAAATACCCTCCTATCATGCTTTGCACTAGAAATGTATTAAACTGTGATTAGGCTTTTCTTCTTGGTACATGTGAAAATCGTCAAGGACAAGATAGCATGTAGTTGAGGTTTGCTAAAATTAATCGGTAACTATAATTGTTGCAGTTTTCTATAAATATTTTGGTATAGATGTCCAAGAACCTTGGAAAACATGTGCAAACTGGATAAGAAAGAAAAATAGGATACATAATGAGACAATGGAATGTGGGGAATTTCCTGTCCGTGATAAACAACACAGAGGGGTGTGTGTGTGTGTGTGTGCGCGTGTGTGTGTGTCCATCAGTGGTGTGATAAAGTGTAATCAAAGGTTAATAATTGTGATTTTGCATGGTCTCAATCATGGTGTCCCAAGAGTTTGTAAAAGAACCCCTGTGACTCAAACAGTGGGAGTCACACACCTGAGGTGGCTGTAAGAGGGATGACTTGTCCTTACAAGGCTCGGTGGCACTTGACTGCAGTATTGCTGGTGCAGGTAGCAAGTGGGGATTAAGCCCCAAGCTCCTATGTCGTTGTCTAGCTCAGTCAGGCTTCCCTATGGGGGTGTCGCTAGGCACAATGTTCCTGCTGAGCCTCTCAAGGGGCACAGCTGAACCTGTGCTCTCCACCGCAGGCCTCTTGCTGGCAGGGTTAAGAGCACAGCTAAGGACCGAACCAGCCTGCAGTGTTACCACATGGGACAGGACTGGTGCTGAGCTGGAGCCCAATGGGCATGAGGGGAAAATTTCCCACCTTCCGGTGAATTTAAACCTTGCCTGGCCTGAGGGAAATAGCCCTCTGATTGGCTGTCTTCCCTACCTGCCCACCTCCTTGGGCTGAGTGACCAATCAGAGCTGCTACAGGAAGAGTTAGCGCTCACTCTCTCTCTCCACAGCGACCCAAAGCCATTCTCACAGGAGGGGAGGGTGGAAAGAGCCCAGCCTTCAGGGCAGCTCTGCTGCCTCCTCCCGCTTCCCTCACTTCAACACTGGCCCTGAGCGGGGGTGGGGCGAAGAGCCCATGGAGCTGCCCCCAGCCTGGAAGGGGAGAGCAAACCCCACTGCAGCCCCCAGGCCTGGGAGTGGGGGTGCAGAACTGTAGAAGGAGCAGAGGTGAGGCTGGGGCGGGGGCTGGGCTGATTGGGGGCATGGGCTGAACTGATGGGCTCCAGGGGGCAGGACTGATCTGGAGGTTGGGGCAGGGGCAGAATTAATTGCGTGGCAGGAGTTGGGCAGATGTGGGGTAAGAGTTCCTGCTGCAGAGGCCAAAATCATCACCTCACCCAATAAATCTGGGAAATACTCAACACTAGTTGTCATACACAGACAGGCACGCACAGACACAGGCACGCACACACACGGGCTGTCCATAAATTATATAATACATTTTTTGATTATTTTCGAGCCCCACCCACTTCTTGTAACACGTAATAACACTGAAACAAACACACAAAATTAACCACCCACCCACCCCCTTATGTAACTTATGGATAGCCAGACACAAAGGGGATGGGGAGGAGGAGTTAAAAAAAATCAAAAGTCAGACCAAAAAAACCACAATATCACCTTTAAAAAAAAAAGCATGATTTTTGTGGGGTCTGACTCATGGCACTTGAGGTCAGCAATACTGGAATCAGCCAAGGAAAGTGAAGACCAGCAGAACAGGGTTGAGGCACGGTAGTAAGACTGTGTGTTGAGACCTGCACTGCAGCTGCTTGTAGCTATCCTGTGCAGAAGGGGGATTTCTAGCATCTCTCACCACCCCAAATAGTCTCTAACGTTAAACAAATCTGTTAACTGAGAGGCTCAAACAAATTTCCAAAGAAAAGAACAGCCCTGAGGCAAAGTACAGGGGCAAGGCTCATTATCTCAATATTTTGAGTTCTGTTGACAGACTGAGCTCTCTGCAGAGTAAGGCTTGGCTTTTCGATTCTGTAACAGACAGAGCAGGCTGTAGGGAGTTGTCTCCATGAGGATTTAGTTGTTGTCCATAATGTTAGTGAGACAAACGATTCCAGAATGTGGGGATTCTGTATGTGGGAATCAGCATGTGCATCTTGGACAGTAGCTTCATCGTGTTAGGTTAAAGGGAAACAGCATTCATGTTTCCCAGCAGTCTAAAAGTTCACAAGAAACACCTTTCAAAGCAAGTGCACTGGTGTCTGAGCCTATTGTTAGAGGCAGCCAACAACAAAGTGATGATGTCCTTTATCACAGTGGCAGCAGAAGAGCTCCATGTGTAATACTCTGAACCAGCTTCCAAGCTGCTTTAATAATTAACAGCCCTATTAAGAACTCAAAATTAGTGTCCTCGATGGAACTATTAAATTATTAAAGCAGTTTGGAGACTGGTTCAGAGTCTCTTACAGGAAGCTCTCATGCTGCCATTGTCAAAATGAGAAATTACATCTAATTTTTTTGTTTCATGATGGCTTTACATATTCAATACAGCCTTGCTGAGATTTCTGTCACAGGGCTGTGCAGTGAACCATTCAGGTTTGCAAAGAAAAGCCTTAATGCCAACGCTGGTTTCACATTGCTTCAATGGGATTAATGGTTTATTTATTTATTTATGATGATAATTATTATGACTGATCTTTATATTTGCAGTTTAGCAGAGATGACACTGTTGCTCCTATTCTACTAGGCTGTGCTGGCCACTATAAGTGAGAAGCCTGTTCACAGGTTACCTGGTGTTGACCTGACTTGTGGAGTCATCTTTTGAATGAGAACCAGATCTGCTGCAAGTAATGAATGATTTCAAAGCTGCACCTCCAGCTCTCTTGGGGTTATGTACACAAGGGTGGTTGTCCTGCCTCAGAGAGCAATTTCAATAGGTAGTACACACAGTTGTTCATGGAATCAAGAAACGGGTTAGGATACTAACAATAAGGACTCCTAGGCCTTAGGGGAAAGGAAGTTTATTGGACAAAGGAAAAAGAGCAAAGTGGGTAATACATTATAAAGAAAAGAGAAAAATCAATCCTTTTGTCATGGCCAGCCATTCGCCCAGGACTCACATTTCTGAGAACTCCACTTCTTTTTAGTTTCAAAGGTGACTAGGGTGATCAGATGTCCTGTTTTTAAAGGGATAGTCCCATATTTAAGCCCTCCTGCAGGTGTCCTTACTTTTTCTTAAAAACGGGCAAATTGTCCCATATTTTCTGTCTCCCGCCATCAGTACTGGCAGGTCCTTCTGCTGAGCAGATCCCTGCTCGCCAGCCACCCACCCACCAGCAGTGAATGGAGGGGTCCAGTGGCCAACAGTGGGTGTGGGTGTGCAAGTCTTGTGGCAGGGCAAAGCTGCAGTGAGCGGGGCCGGGCACTCACCCTGCTGGTCTATCAGCGCAGTCCCTGCTGCATGCCGGCTCTTGGCCAGCAGGGCCCCATCCCCCGTTCTGTTTCCGGCTGGCATTGGCTGCAAGCTATGGTGGCTGGTGAGTGTGGGCAGGCACCAGGCGGCATCTGGTTATGTGTTGCCTCTGCTGCCCACCCACTGGTCCTTTACATATTCCCGCTCCCCTGTCCTCTCCCTCTTCATCTCCTTTAGCCCCACTGCTCCTCCATATCCCCCCCGGTGGGGCGCGTCCCGCTCCCAGCGCTGTGCGGAGAACCAGCCCCCAGTCAGAGTGCTCAGCTCACCAACAGCCTGGCTGGCAGGCTCCTTCCTTCCCTGACTGCCTCTGGCTGGGCCAGCGCCCTGGAAAAGCCCAAGACCCTCTGGCCCAGCGCGCTGGCCAGGAGGAGCTGAGCCCTGCATGTACCAAAGCTCCGCACAGCGCTGCCAAGGGGAAGCCTCTCCGCCCCTCAGCTAAGCTCTGAAGTGGCGGGAGGGGAGGGGGAAGCGATTTCCAGCCTGTTCACATCCCAACACTGCAGACCCCACAGTAGCCCCCCTGGGCGGGTGCTTAGAACCCTCTTCATCCGCATCCCCCTTCCTGGGTCCTGCCCCCAGGAAGCGCAGGGCTGCTCTGTCCCGTAGGCACCCTCCCCTGCTGAGCCACCTGTCTGGCTGGGTTCGCTGAAGCCCCTGCAGCCAGGTTCCCTGGGCCCTGGTGCACAACGCATCCTTACAGCTTAACCCCTTCCTGCCCGCGTTGTAACCGGGGACAGGAAGTAGTGGGTTATGTTGGTGTCCAGCAGCAACTGGAGGTGTTAGCTTCCTTGTGACCATAGGTATGTGCAGCACATTGCATTAAGGTGTGCACCAGGGAATTTTTTTTTCTTTTTTTAAAGGCGAACATTTATCGAATACTCAATCATAAAGGACATTATTTTTATTCATCAAACAAACTAAAGAAACTAAAACTTAACTAAACTTATTTTTTTTAAATTAACAACTAAACTTTACTTAAATTAAAACGCAAAGCCACTTTTTTGAGACATTAGGGTGTCTCTGGGCTCACCCCGTATGCACACCTATGCTTGTGACACTCTGCAGGCAGGAAGGGACAAACTGCTTCCAGCCACAGGGGAGTGTGGGGAGTGGGAAAGAGATGAGCTCTGCAATGACAGGGGCCAGGTCATCCCTTCCGCCCCCTCCCCTGCGGCTGGAAGCAGCTCCCATTCCTTCCCTCCCACACAGCGCCAAAAGGCTGCTGCTGGCCTCAGTTAATCTGGGGAGGGGACATGTGTCCCTGCATACCCCCCCCACACACACACACACGTGTTGCCTCAGGAAGACGTGGTGCCAGGTACCAGGAGAGCCAGATCCGTCCTGGGGGCCCAGCCAGGCAGGGAGGGCGGAGAGTGCCGGGCAGGGAAGGTTGGGTTGCTTGGTAACCCCGCTGTGTGAGAGAGGTGTACAGGAGTGTGTGTGTGTCATCTCTCCCTACGTGAACCCTAAAACCTTAAATATAAGAAGGTAAATAAAAAGAATCCAACTACGCAGTATTTCTTTTTAACAGGGGCTCAGTCAACTTGATGTTAATTTGAACATTTGTACTGCAGTTTTCATTGATTGCCGTTGAACTAGCTTGAATACGAGTCACTTTACCACGTCTCCCGTATTCAGCATAGGGAAATACAGTCACCCTAAAGCTGGCAGATGGGTGTAGCTGGAAGCTGCAGTCAGTAAATGAGTAACAGTCATTTTAAACAATTGCGGGGGTCTAAACAGAAGCAAGCCGAGTGCTTCTGATAAACGCACAATCCTATATAGTGCACCCATGCAGACATTCAGACTCTACACAACAATGTCCAGTGCCCAGGCTGTCCTTCCCCTGCAGAGTCTCCGTAACTAACCAACTAAACTCACCAGACATGACTGTAGGGCATTCCCTGCAGTGCCACAGAAGCATCCACAATACAGATGAGTCAGTTGGGCATCCCAGGAATAGAAGCACACTGGTCAAACCACAGAAGCCTCTCCCTTAGCTCCCCACAGTAGGGAGTTAAAATAGTGCCATTGCCTTAGCAGTGAATCCTTCTCTCTCTCAACAGGCTGAGCAAAGCTTCCAGGGGCTGGAATAGTGGAATGGATTCAGTTAGGCTGTGCATCCCTTCACAGGGTTTACCTTCTTTTGTGTCTCTCCCATGTGTAAGCAGAGTCAGGATGAGCTCTACCCTGACATCTGGTGGTGAATTATGGCCAGTGTGGAAAATAACTTCAGGGGCTGAACATGTTTGCATAGGCACATCCACCCCGCCTAGCATGAGCCCACGGCAGCCCAAAATGGTCACTTTGGCTGCTCTGGGATCCCCAGTTTCTCTGTTATTGGGGCAGGAGGAGTAAAGTGTTGTTACCCTGATTATGTGAATCAAGGACAATGAAACTGTTTTATGACAGAGGGTCTCACCATCACCTAAGTAGCACTTGCTAGACAAGGGACATGGGTTCCAAAACCCAGTAACTTGAAAGAAGTTGGGGGCAGGTATTTGTATGTTGTGGTGTAGGCCCTCTCTGTGAGCCTGAAACACCAATTGGACTTTCTTTTTTTCTCCACGGTTGGATATCAGAGCTAATTTTGATTCTATTAGGAATCTAGTTACTGCTAAGCTGAATCTGCTAAGCTGAATTCACTTTGGGTCAATGGTGTACCAGCACTGGGGCTCTCCTACTACAAGCTGAAATCACAAAAGAATTTAAGTTACTAAAAGCTGAGATCACCCTGAAGCTATATTGCTAAGCGGTTGGTGGAGCAGTTTGCAGGGACAGCTGGAGGAGCAGGCTGGTAGAGCACAGCAGTTTGTTGGGACCGTTAGAGAGGCCCATGGAACGGCGAGCGGAGCCGCGGAGCTGAGCAGTTTGCAGGGACGGTGGGAGCGGCCCACAGAACGGCGAGTAAAGCGGAGCAGTTTGCGGGGATGGCTGGGGGAGTAGAGTGGAGCAGAGCAGCTGGTAGAGCAGAGCAGTTCATGGGGTGGCAGGAGTGGCTCACGGGACGGCTGGTGGAGTGGAACGGCTCGTGGAAGGCTGCAGCGGAACCCCACGGAGAGGTGGGCAGTCGGCCTCGGACCACGTAAGGTACCTGTTAGCACCCTGTGTGCCCCCCTTATGCCCCCCTCCATTTCCAAGCAGGCGGGGTGGGGGGGTAAAACCCTGCAGATAAAACTTTTGAACTCTGGGTCTGCACTGACCAGGGGCAGAGACTTTTGGGTTGTTGGACTTTTGGGACTTTGGGTGATTCTTGGGTTGTTAAACTCAAGAGACTTTTGTGGTGTTGGACTTTGGGTGATTTTTGGGTTGCTGGATTCAAGAGCCAAAGGGAAAGGACATGGCCCAATTTGCTGGGGTGGGTCTTTGCTCATGGTTTGGTCTATGAACTCTAGTTGTGGTGTTTTCCCAATTTAATGCTGATGTTGTTTACCTCATGTTATCAAACATTTTCTGCTACTCCAAGACTCTGTGCTTGCAAGAGGGGAAGTATTGCCTCTTCGAGGCGCCCAGGGATGTGTGTAAGATTTTACCAGGTCACTGGGTGGGGGCTCGAGCTGGTTTTGCGTTATGTTGTTGGGAGGGGACTCCTATGTATTGAACCCGGCCCTTGCTGCTAACAACTCGGCTGGCAGAAGGGTTACACATGCATCATGGGGCACTGGCTGGCAGGATGACAGTAAGAGGCTGCATACTGCTGTCTCTGAGCTCTGCCCCTGTGTTCTCCTCCAAAACAGTCCCTCTTATCCCCTCCCTCAGCATTTTTTACAAGCTGTGAGAGTGTTTTTCCACTTTCAGGGAACACAAAAGCTCTACTTGCTCATTAATCACTGACAGCGGAGAGGACCCGCTGACTTGCGCTGACTAGAATTACAGTTGTTTGAGTTTCCCTGCAAGAATTCTACAAAATAAATCAATAATGTGATGAATTCCAGATAAGTGGCAGTTTATTGAGAAAGGGTAAATTTAAAAGGAAACAATTGAGATTCTGGTCACAGAGCAAAACTGGAGAGGGAAGAATGTGATGACCAGGTAAAAGAAAACAAGTATGTCTCCTCTTATTGGTGGGACATCAGGATTCCACTGATATTGGGTGAAAACAAAAGTGCTTGTTGATTGGACAGCAATATTTGCTCTTTCATATCTAGGCCTTTCAGACCTATGAGCAGAGATGGTGTTTGAGGAAAATCAGCCCATTAGCTTGAGAAAGCAGCACATGGATATAAACACACTGATTTGCTGTATCCGCAGAAATTGCCCATAACTCCCTGGCATGGATGTGCCATTGAATCTCCTGAGTTATAAGCAGCCTCCTGTTCACAGCTCCCATTTAACTGAATAGGTAACACTAGACACCCTGTACTTCCACAATGATCCCTGTCTAGGATTGCCAACTGTGTGGCTCCTGCCATACAAAGTGATCTTCTGGTTACTGGATCCCAAAAGGCCCGTCTACACTGCAAAAAGCGATGTTACAAGACAATATTTCCCCGACCACTTTATAGAAAATATTGTTCTTGCTGTGTAGATGGCACCAAACAGTGTTATACATGTTTCCAAAGCCCTGTAAAGCTCAATGTGTTTCCCCCTTCCATTCAGATGAGGCCAACACATTTTAAGAAGATCCAGGGGTTATCTTGTTATAACATGATGCCGAGGCATGGTTCTTGGTTGTTATTTCTAAAGGAGAGATGCCCTATGGTTTGTCAGGCTGAACAACAGGCGTTGCTTGTTAACTGGTTGCAAGCCCTGTTAGTCATCAGAGGAGTCAGTGCAGGAACTCTCTGTGAGTCCCTCTTCCAGGGAGAGGAGAAGCTGCTGAGATGACACTGGGGAGGAACGGGGGAAGTAGAGAGCGAGGAGTGGCAGGGGGAAGAAGAGGTCCAATTCAGGGCCCCCAAAGCTCTGATAGAAAGGGGAAACTGTTCATTTTTGTAGGATTCTGTCTCTTTTGTGTAATGCAAGAGCAGTGTCTGTAACTAGGACCCTTACCTTCGTGTGAGTGTCCAGGGTTATTGCCACCTGGCATTTTCCTCCCCAGAATGGAATCTGCCAACAGACAGGTAGATTACTGTGACCGAATGCACCCCTGCATTCGCACTCTACATACTACTGTAATGATCTTTGTACAAAATATGCCTTGTGAGGTATCATTTGAAAACTAATAGCTTGCTGGTCAGTAATGTGTGTAGCAACCTTATATGTAAAGTTATGAATTCTTCCTGAATTATGTTAGTGGCACAAGTTCAAACCCATATAGCTCCAATATGGCAGAATTGGTCAAGCAGGCCTATCTTAAACAAAAGAAGGTGTATTTAACTCAATTTACATATAAGTAATAAACAAGCACGAAGGAGATAAGGCAAATCTGCATTTTAGCAAAACACAGTAGGGAACCTCTTTCACCACCAGATTCCTTGTCTCTGTGCTCACAGCAGCCCTGAACTTTTACTCAGGGTAACTCTCAGGAAAATGCATTTCAAAGGGTGACAGACCTATAAAAGTGAGGGGCAAAAACATCCCAGGTTCTCTCCCTATCCATCTCTCTCTTGCTCCTGAGAGGACAAAAGAAACAGCCTATGGACTTGGGAGCAGATCCCGACCTGAAACTTGGTCAGCAGTGTTACTGGAAATTTGTGGTAAGAATTTCACCTTGGACCAAGCCTAGTTTAAGTTTAGTACTAGGAAGGATTTTATCTTTATTTTGCTAGTGATCATTTCTGATTTTAATGCCTTATACTTGTACTTATGTAAAATCTACCTCTTTATAGTTAAATAAACTTAATGTATTCTTTAATCAAAGCTAATCCAGTGTTGTTACTTGTTTGGGTAACACCATTTAGCGTAGCAAACTATTGTATATTTTAGAGGAGCAATGAACCTAATGTATTTGACTGTCCAGGAGGGGGCTGGACAGTACAGAACACATTTTGGGGAGAAAATCTGGGACTGGGAGTGTATTAGGGTCACTCTGCAAATGGTACCAAGGCTGGTGAAATTCAGAGTGTGACTGATGTGTGGCTGGCAGGCTGCAGCTATGCACAGACATTCAGGGTGTTACCTGCATGCTGGAAGGCTACTTGTGAGCAGCCCCGTTGGGAGCTACAGCAGCAAAACATTGTGATGCACTCGAATTGCAGGACAGGGGTGACACAACCCCTCACTGGTCTGGATTGCACTCCCCAATGTCATAATTACACAAACCAGAGGGACAAAAGGAAAAAGGCCTTAAATACTAGGGGGTCCTTAGACAGGGCCTATTTTCTTCCCACCTGAAGTAAAGCCCATGCTGTCTACAAATGTCCCTGCAAACCTCACATTCCAACCTCCTCATAAACTTCCAACCCTTTTCCTAAAACCTCCTTTACCCCCATCTTCCTACCCCACCCCCAAGCAAAACTGACTGCCACACACAGTTTATCACAATCCCTATCTCCCCTGTGTGCCGCATCCCACCCAGGAAAAACTACCTCCCCACAAACAGATTTCTCATCTCCCACAAACTCCTGGCCCTCTCTAACACTAACTCCCTTCCCACTAGGAAAGATCCCAAGATTTGAACTCAGCTTTCCAGCACCCAGGCCTTGTAACACCTGTCTCCAGACTTCCCTATCCCACTCAGACTCCCTCTCAGCAGAAAGTCTGTTAGTAGCAGAATAATGAGGGGTTTTCTACCTGGAAATTTACCAAAATTTCTATCCTGGAATATTCCAGAAAAGTTATTTTTGTATGAGCCTCTAGTGGACCCTCTTATTCCAGAATAAGCATGTCCATACAAGAACTGATACCAAAATTATAATCAACCCAGAATTTTGATTATCTATTTTGATACAATCCCACTATAGAAAAGTCCTTAAAGGAGGAAGGGAAATGCACAGAAATCCTGGGGAGGGGATGGGGGGAGAAAGAAACACACCACAGTTCCTTAGGGCTTGGGGAAATGGGTAATATAGCGCCCTTTCCACAAGTGCAGGAAATGTACTTTGACTCAGTTACTCACGCACAGGTGCTAAGAAGGCTCAGCCCCCAAGGGGGGGTGGGATGCAGAGTGGTAAAAAGGCTCAGCTCCCCTCACTCACCTTTGAACAGCTCCACATGCTTGAACTCAAAGGGGATGTTGTTCTTCTTTGCGAAGATGTAGACCGCTCGGCAGGGCTGGGAAAGCAGATCCAGGTAGAGCTCCAGCCCCATCCTGCCTGCTGGGCACAAGGAGCAGCAGTGAGAGAGAGAGAGAGGCTTTGGCTTTGGCAGCAGCAACAGACAGGGCGGACAGAAATTTCTCTCCAAGGCAGACAGTGGCTTAACTTTGAACCAATAGGGAGAGCCCTTTCCCTGGACTGCCACGTGTTCCTCTAGGGGAGGTAGAAGGGGCAGGGACTGCAGTAGGTGGGTGGTAACTTTCCCTCTCATTCAGAAAAGGACTAGACATTTATACATATAACACTGAGAACAGCCACTGTTATGTTACACGGGGTAGCAAAGTACAAGGAATATCAATAAACCTTCATCTTCAGGACAACGACTAACTGGTTAAGCAGCTGGCATACTGTGACCAGATCACTGCTACCTTGTAATCCCCCATCTGTTTGTTTTATCCCATGTGTCTCTCATCATAGATTGGAAAGTCTCTGGGGCAGGCACCAACTTTTCATGATATCTAGGTACAATGCATCGGACAATACAGTGGCTGATCACACAATACAAATAAATAATAATAATTAATTAACTGCATGGAGTTAGGAAGACCTTTCCTTTATGCAGGGGCGGCTCTAGGCACTAGCGCGCCAAGGGCGTGCCTGGGGCAGCAAGCCGCAGGGGACAGCCTGACGGTTGCCATGAGGGCGGCAGTCAGGCAGCCTTCAGCGGTATGCCTGCGGGAGGTATGCCGGTCCCGCGGCTTCGGCGGTAATTCGGCGGCGGGTACGCCGAAGGCGCTAGACAGGAGGATCTCCTGCAGGCATGCCGCCGAATCCGCGTTACCAGCAGACCTCCCGCAGGCGCGCCGCCGAAAGCTTCCTGCCTGCCGTGCTTGGGACGGCAAAAAAAGGTTCTTCCATAACTGTGGGGCTCTTGTACTTTCCTCTGAATCATCTGGTACAAGCCACTGCCAGGAACAGGATACTGGACCAGATGGACCACAGGTGTGATCCAGTGTGGCAATTCCTATTCCTATTAGAATAGTGCCAGCTCCCAACAACCAGCACGTTGATATTGGCCCTGAAAAGGGACCTTCACCCAATTCAGAATGAAGTCTCATTATTATTTATAACTGCTCTAATCTCTGAAGTCTCTGTAACCCTTTGATTATCTGCTGCTTTTCCATCCCCTTGGGGAAAGCAGCATCAGGTCATTGATCAAAAGCAACTGCAAACCAGGTAGTTCAGCAAACTCAATAACCAATAGGAGACAATGGGTTGGGAGAGAGGCTAGGATTTGGGAGACCTGGGTCCAAGTCCCTCCTCCATCACAGACTTCCTGTGTGACCATGAGCAGGTCAGTTAGGTGGGAGTGAGGCACCTAAATACCTTTGTAAATCCCATCCTTAGTCTCTTTTTGCCTCAGCTCCTCATCTATAAAATGGGGATAATAATACTTACCTATCATTAACAATTGTTAGGCACTCAGATACTACAGTAATAGGGGATCTATAAGCAGGGCCGGCTCCAGGCACCAGCTTACCAAGCAGCTGCTTGGGGCGGCCCCTCCGGAGAGGGGCGGCACGTGTGGCAATTCGGCGGACGGTCCCTCATTCCTGCTCGGAGCGAAGGACCTTCCCCCGAATTGCCGCCGCAGATCGCGATCGCGGCTTTTTGTTGTTGTTTGTTTGTTTGGCTGCTTGGGGCGGCCAAAACCCTGGAGCCGGCCCTGTCTATAAGTACATAAATAAATTTCCCCTCTACAGTTGTCTGGGACTGGCCTTTGGGACCTAAGAAATCCACTGTCACAGGCCCCTGGTGTTTAGGGGCGAGATCCCAGACTGATCTGTAGCTTTGTGAGGCCATTCTGCCCAAGGAGTCAGTGGTGGCATCAGAGCTCCAGAAAGTTTCCATCCAGATGGCTGTCTGCGACTGCTCCACTGCTAAGCAGCCATTGTGGTCTTTGCTCTCAGGAGGGAGAGCTCAATGACATAAAAGGCATTTCAGGCTAGTGAACTAAGCACAGGACCGAGAACGGTGACATTATAGTTAGGTAGTTAGGGTTTAATCTTGCATGATTAAGGCACATAAAAGGGCTTTCATTTACCTGGATCATCAAGACCTGTACTGGCAGTTCCCAGAATAATAAAGTGTATTTCTAACAGCATCAAATTACAGCCCTGCAACGTGTCTCCACATGCATCACCTGGGTACCTGAGACATGCAGGACAGACAGAACCGAGTGGGGAGACACTTTGTTTAGGAATACTGGGGGAGTGTGTGGTCATGTAACCTAGTATGTTTGCTGGCAAAACCTTTAGTAATTAAAAAGCATTATTAATATCTCTAATCAGTTTAATAATTTAATATTTTTACTGATTGTATATTTCTCTTTAATCAAATCATTACATAAAGTATATAGTTATTGTTTTTAATTTGTTTGCTTGTGAGAGTTTGAATTATTTGTGAGTTAAAGTGTGGTAGCCACTGCTTTAGGGTGGTTAACCCTTTGTCTCATTGGAGGCACTACCAAGAAGCTTTTTTCTTTAGCACAACACGAGGAGGAGTTGGCCATCTAGCAGCAGCACAGCGAAATGAGACCAGCAGGTGACAGAAATTTTGGAACTGTCCAAAGACGGTGAAGTAGGAACATAAGAATAGCCATACTGGGTCAGACCAATGGTCAATCTAACCTAGTATCCTGTCTTCTAACAGTGACTGGTGCAAGATGCTTCAGAGGGAATAAACAGAACAGGGCAATTTATCAAGTGATCCATCTCCTGTCATCCGGTCCCATCTTCTGTCAATCAGCGGTTTAGGGACAACCAAAGCATGGAGTTGTGTCCCTGACCATTTTGGCTAATAGCACTTGCTGGACCTATCCTCCATAAACTTCTCTAATTCTTTTTTTGAACATAGTTATCCTTTTGGCCTTCACAGTATCCCCTGGCAATGAGTTCCATAGGTTGACTGTGCCTTATGTGAAGAAGTACTTCTTTATGTTTATTTTAAACCTGCTGCTTATTAATTTAATTGGGTGACCCCTGGTTCTTGCGTTATGTGAAGGGGTAAATAACATTTCCTTATTTACTTTCTTCACACCATTCATGATTTTATGGACCTCTATTATATCTCCCCCAGTCCTCTCTTTTCTAAGATGAACAGCCCAAATCTTTTTAATCTCTCCTCATATGGAAGCTGTTCCATACCTCTAATAATTTTTGTTGCCCTTCTGTGTACTTTTTCCAATTCTAATATATATATTTTTCATATGGGGTAACCAGAACTGCACACAGTATTCAAGGTATGGGCGTACCATGGATTTACACAGTGGCATTATGATGTTTTCTGTTTTATTATTTATCCCTTTCCTAATGGTTCTTAACATTCTGTTAGCTTTTTTGACTGCCACTTCACATTAAGCAGATGTTTTCAGAGAACCAACCACAATGACTCCAAGTTCTCTTTCTTGCGTGGTAACAGCTAATTTAGACCCCATAATTTTGTATAGGTAGTTGGGATTTTTGTTTTCCAATATGCATTACTTTGTATTAATCAACATTGAATTTTATCTGCCATTTTGTTACCTAGTCACCCAGTTTTGTGAGATCCCTTTGTAACTCATCACTGGCAGCTTTGGTCTTAACTATCTTGAGTAATTTTGTATCATCTGCAAACTTTGCCACCTCAACGTTTACCCCTTTCTCCAGGTCATTTATGAGTATGTTGAACATCACTGGTCCCAGTACAGCTCCTTGGAGAATCCTGCTACTTACCATTCTCCACTGTGAAAATTGGCCATTTATTCCTATCCTTTGTTTCCTATCTTTGAACCAGTTACTGATCTATGAAAGGACTTTCCCTCTTATCCCATGACTACCTACTTTACTTAAGAGTCTTTGGTGATGGACCTTGTCAAAGTCTTTCTGAAAATCCAAGTACACCTCATTGACTTGTATTTATAATGTATCCTTGGCATAGGATTGACAACCCCCCCGGACTGGCCGGGAGTCTCCTGGAATTGGGCTTGATTTCCCACTACTGAAGCCAATCAGGGAGATTTTAGGCTGCTAAAAGTCCAGTCGGCAGTGCAGCAGGGCTAAGGCAGGCTCTCTATGTGCCCTGGGTCCGTGCAGCTCCTGGAAGCGGCCAGCATGTCCCTCTGCTTTCTAGGTGCAGGGGCGGCCCAGGGTCTCTGTGCACTGCCCTCGCCCTGAGTGCTGACTCCACAGCTTCCATTGGCCAGGAACTGCAGCCAATGAGAGCTGTGGGGGTGGTTCCTATAGGCAGGGGCTTCACGCAGAGCCACCTGACCACCCCTCAGCCTAGGAGCCAGACTTGCTGGTGGCTTCCGGGAGCCACCTGAGGTAAGCGCCGCCTGGCTGGAGCCTGCACCCCAACCTCCTGCCTCAGACCTGAGCCTCCCGCATCCAAACTCCCTCCCAGAGCCTGCACACCTCATCCCTTCCCGCACTCCAACCCCTATCCAGGCTCAGCCTGGAGCCCCCTCCCACACTCCAAACCCCTTGGCCCCATCCCAGAGTCTGCACCCCCTCCTGCACCCCAACCCCCTGCCCCCAAGGAGCAGGAGCGGGCCAGGTGTTTGGGTTTATGCGATTAGACAGTGGCCAACCCTACCTTGGCAGGAATTTATAAAGCTGCTCTGGAGAGCTCAGTCCATACCTTTAATTCAGCATTATTCTCACGATGTTGGAGCTTCAGAAGATGCTCGTTTCTAGAGATCAATATACCCCATGCCCATCTCCTGGGTCAATTACCACTGCTTGGTGATGGAGATCTGCAGAGTCATTTTGGGGGCATGAAAAAAGCTTGCTTACTAGAACCTGTACTTCTCTGAATATATTACCTCTGCAGATCCAGTCACCAACCCTTTTCCCCAGGTCTCTGAGGTTTAAGATTCCCTGCAAGGAAAAAGAACTGAGGGAATCCAGAATGGACACAAGCATGTGCCTTGAGCCACTGATTGTTCTCTGCTCTGGAATGGAGCTGCAGCCTGTGTGATTCCTGGAGTTGGATATGATTATATTTGGAGCATTTCAGTTACTGGAAAGTATCCTTCTGCACACCCCAAAGTCAGAGCAGGTGAGCCAATGAAAAGTAAAGTCATCCCTAATCAAATCTACCTCAGTCCCCTAGCATCCCCTTAAGTTTACCGCAATCGCTGAAGGCTTATATTTCAGACTTAGATCCTCTGAAAGAGTCACAAGAATCTCAGTGAAAGGAAATCCCAGGATTTGTTGCCGTTTTATTTATCACACATATGATTGTTACATAGCACTATGAAAAAGCTTTAGGGCTCTGAGCACAAGGGAGCTCTCAGGTTGAATTGAGTTGGAAACAATCTCCATAGTTTTTGTTTATTTTGATACACACAGGTTGCTAGGATTCCTGCTCTGCATTTTCTAGGAGGAATAGGGATTGCTGTTAAACTTCAATCTATCTGCAAGAGTCTTCTGAGCAATTTGGTCTAGAGTCACTTCAAGGCAGTAAACAACGAACCCACCCCTTTTACAGAGTCATTTTTCGGAGTTACAGCTACACTTTAAGACTATTCCTCAGTTTCTGTAGCTGAGCAGAGAGCGATGGGCTGTGAAGTGTTTCGTTTCCCATATGATGTGGAGTTCTTCCCTCATGGAGCTAGGAGACCACAAGATGCAACAGAAATAAATGTACTGTTACAATTTTTTAAATAAATATTTCAGGCCACCATCTTCAGCAGCCTAGGTTTCATTTGCTCTTTCAGTTGCGGCTCAATCAGCATGCTATTCAAATCCTGGAAATTCAGAATCACTTTATGCACTTCCTGGAAAAGCTCCTTCCCCACAGCTTTCTCCACTCGATTGCGCCACTCCACCAGCTTGGGCATGTCCTCCAAGATGTTATAACCAATTGCTATAAGCTGCAGAGAAGGACATACGTAGTTGTGAAACACTTGGGTGAAACTTCGATAAGGGAATTCACCACTTACACAGCAGAATCCATTCTTGGCTAGTGCAAGAGTACTGTCTGGGATTTACCTGTGATTGCCACAGGTAGGAAAAGAATTCAGCAAGGGAGTCGCTAAAAGCTGGAGGACAACGCCCTCAGTCTTTTCTCTCACCTGCAATAAGAAGCACCTGAACCGGATTTCTGTGCCCATCTCCGAGGGTAATGACAGCTGCTTTATGATCAAAGGGGACTGGAACTATGTTCCATCACGGTGCTACAAGTCTAATAGTCTGGGCTGGATTTTCAGGCACTGTGATGTATCTGATCACCAGGTGCATTGGGGCAGATTGAAAATATAATAAATGTATCAGATGACACAGTAACATGCACCTTTTCCAAGATTAACACATTCAGACACCAGTGTTTTTCCCACCTTCGCCCTGCAGATGGTATGACTGAGCCTGTCCACATCACAGTGACTAACTCCAGAGACAGTGAGCACTGCTACTTGTGTCAGCTCGAGGAGGGGAATGGGAGGATGTCACTGCCAGCCTGGAAGTGAGCTTCTGACCTATCCTAAGTGTGATCCATTTAATATTTAGAAATGACCCACCCAGAAATCTGAGCTGCTGGAGAAGTTTCTGGTTGGTGTTCTGTAGGAAACGTTCAGGGAAGCCATTGCCTTGTGGAGGAAATAGTCACATGGGATCCCTCTCCCTCTGTCCCCATGCCAGGGCATTTCTGAGCATTTGTTCTCCATTAGGAGAATGATATTACCTTTTGGATCTTGCATTAGGAGAATAAAGAAGCTGCAACTATGGATGAAATCCTGAGGGGGTGGTGGGTCAGGTAAATGGGAAGAGAAACAGCTGTAAGAACCTCATTCAGTCTGTGCTCAGCATGCACCTGCTTCACTAGGTGTCTGACCTCCTTGCGTGGGCTTTGCTCTCCATCTTATCCTGTGCTGATGGGGTACAGAGCACACCCATTTGGAAGTGGTACAGCATGCTGTCCAGTGGCCACGCAGCTCAGACAGCGCTGCTTTCCTCATCCTGCTCCAGCCCTTACCTGCATGAGCTCTGTAACTGCCACCAGGTCTGCCAGAGAAATCATGTTGCCTACAAGGAAGGGCTTGTCCTGCAGGAACTTCTCCTCTAATTGCTTCAGGGGAATGGTCAGGTCCTCTAACGCTTCCTGCAGCTTCTCTTCAGGAGCTGTCTGGTCCATGTATAAAGGAAACACCACCTGTGTGAGGAAGAGGGTATAGACTTAGCCTTCATACATCTACACACACTTGATCCTATTTAGTAATTGTAAAAAAGGTAAGCTCAGTGGTCATCATGCTGCAGTCAGTGCCATAGTAACCAACAACAGTGGTGCTATTTGTGTGGATGATACACAGACGGGAAGTCTAGACTCCATACAGGGATCAAGTCCCTCATCTTAAATTAGAAGATGATCACTTGTCCTCCAAAATGTTTACAATTAGGGCAGTAATGCCCAAAGAGAAAGCAGAATAAAAATTCTCAATAATTCACAGCCTCAGGGGACTGACAGCATATGATCTGTGCCCAAGATGGTGGAAATCTCTCAAGATTTGCTTATTTGCAGGTATTGGAACTGGCAGGGCTGCAGGGGAGGAGAAGGGGAACTACAGTCAAAAAATAGGATATGAAGGCTGATCCAGTGATTAGGGCACTAACCTAAGTGCTTCAGGAGGCCTGGGTTCAGTGCTCTGCTCTTACACAGACTTCCTGTATCACTTGTGCAAGTCTCTCTGTGCCTCAGTTCCACATCTGTAAAATGGGGATAACAGCACTGCTCTACTTCATAGGAGGTTGGGAGGTTGAATACATGAAAGACTGGGAGGTGCTCAGTAATGGGAACTGTCGCAGTTTCAGGATAACTGCACCTGTATTCCCCCCACCGTTGTCCCTCAAGGGCACCCACTTAAGGTTTCCGGCTCTCACCATCTCCTCTCTTGCTCAGAAACCTGCGTCTCGTTGCCTCTGGACCAGGTTTTAAGGCTGCACAGCTATCTGTCTTATGCTGTGATTTCTGCAGCAAACCAATCGACCTAAGGGCCAGTGCCTGTGCTTTGCTTTCTCTCTGAGGGCTATGACCAATGTATTGCCAGCAGTTACAAGTTATCATACAGCTCTTTCTAAGCAAGCACATTTATTCTTAAGGTAAAATCATTACAATGAAAACATAAACAAAACAAAAGTTCCTGTACATGTGCTCAAAACTTACCAGAGGTCTCCAATCAGTCAGACACTTAGTAAGCCATAGTCCTTCCAACCCTTTTGCAAAGGTTGAGGCCCTCGGACAGAAGGTCCTGTCCATATTCTGAATCAAAATGAAGGCCCTGAATCAGTTTAACCACAGCCTGTTTATGCCAAAAGCCCTCTCTTTATGTCTGTTGGTCTCTGGAAAATCCAGTTTGGACCAGTAGATGTGCACTTCCCCAGGGGTAGTGCCTCTCTGGAGGTGTTTACAACCTCAGTGATTCACCTTTTTCACTCTCTCCCACCCCCTGTTTCTGATTCCGAGAGGAGCTGCGGTAACCCTTCTCCCTGGAATTGCATACAATCCCTGGCCACAGTAGCCCATAAACTTACTCCAATATGTTCCCCGAAAGATACTGGATGTGGTTGCAATATCTGTCACAGGGGCCATAGAAAGTACCTAAGATAGATAGCACTAGGTTCTGGAGCACAATTCTCCACCATGGGAAATTCAGCAGCTGCTGACTCACAGAACATATGAGGTCCAGCTCTGGATATTTAAATCTCCTACCTTGAGCCAGAATATCTTGAAAACACTTGACCGGATGGCAGAATGATGCCAAGACAGGTATTCATCTACCCGGGCTCGTTTCTTCATATCCAATGGGTACCAGTGGTCAGGGGTTTTATACTTCTGACTCAGGTAGGTAAGAATTGCAGGGCTGTCCAAGTATAAAGAGAAGAAGATAGGCAGGTGAGTTAAGGAGAAAGAAAGTTTTCATCTGCATCCCTTTCCTCTTCATTTCTTCATGTTACTTGCATGATAAAGCATAGGAATGGAGAGTGGTAGAGGGGGACAGCCAGGAAAAAGGGAAAGTTAATGGAGATAAAAAAAATTGAAGTGGGGAAACAGGAGGACAGAATAAAGAATTTGAGAGTTCTGAGTTTGTTATTCCTTTCCAGTGAGCTATATTTGCTGTAAACACCTGAGATACATTTATTAATGTAATTCTGCTGGGATGATGGGAGACAAGAAAGATTGGCATTCTGGGGACAGAAACTTAGGGAAGAAGGGTGACCTTGAATTGAGGAACAAGTGGAGCACAAGGCCAATATATTGCAAGAAATCCACCTATGCATCACATCCCTAGTGGTTCCACTTGTGGGGAAAAACAGAGATAACTTTATTCTAAAGACTGCATCACTCCCCAAACAGACAGACAGGCCTTGATGAGATTCCAAGCTGGGTCTGGCCAGATTGCCAGTGGCACTGGGAAAAGCAATCTCAAAACAGCAGCGAACTCTTATCATCCACTTTTCCTTGCCTGCTTCAGGACCAAAACCATCATCCTAAAATGGATTGCAGCAGACAGATGTGCAGCCTCAGAAGTGTTAAAATGATGAATAATGGGACAAGAAAGAGAAGAGTGTACTTCTGTTGAATTCTTACCTCTCTGCTAAGGTGAAACCTCCATCCTTCAGTGCTGGCACTTTCCTCAGGATGTTCACCTTGCCAAATCCGTCACTGTGCTGTTGCCCTGGAAACAGTGAGAAAAACCTCACCAGTTATGAGACTGGTAGCTGGACCAATGGAAGCTAAAGCGAAAGGAGCACCCAGCTCACACTGGACTCTGCCCATGAGAATGTCTTGCCATCATTTTATGATGCTTATAGGAACCTTTGTGAATTTTTCCCATATCATGTATTTGTTTGATAAAAGGGACTATATCGGAGAGAGACAAAAGACCTTGCCCAGATCTGACAGTCACATGGAACAGGGGATTTGCTGTTGCAAGAGGATTCAACCATTGACCTCTGTCACTGGCGATGGCATTTGTGCAACTTGCTGAAGTGTTACTCACAAATGTCCACTATGCAGTAGAAAGCGAGTATGCCAAGGACTTAGAGGCAGGGAAAGAAGAGGGAGATTTGAATAAAGGCAACTGAACATCTTAAATATATTTTCATATTTGTGAAGGAAATAGGCATGGCCTGGAAGAAGCACATTTGTGCACAGAGCATTATAATGAGTCAGATGGTCACTAACCCCCCATTCTCCCTCACAGGGAAAGTCAAAGCTAAACCATTTTCTTGCAGCTCATGAAGGAGACCAATATCAGCTAGGACGGAATAAGGAAAGGAGCTTGAAGATAGTGGGTCAATAGAGATCCCTGCAGTGGATGAATATCAATGGCCGATAGCCCAGCTATGGGAGCAAAGTCTCTGCTCCAGTTTGCTAGGCTCTGAACAGCAGAGGCCACTGAGCGCTCACATGAAAAGAAGATGCTGTCAACAGAAGCTGCTCCCCCAGGAGAGGAGTGGCTGAGGAAGTTTCCAGAGCTCTGACTAGGAAGAGAAAGACAAGGATGTCAGTGACACAGCAGTCAGCTTGTTGCTGCATAAACAGTTGCAGAAAATGATTAATCTACAAACAAGGGTTCCCCACCTCTGGAATAGCAGAGAGGCTGGAGGTCAGAGTGGATGAGCATTAACCTAGTTATGGAGAGGGAAGCTTATACAGCATTTCCCTGCACTACTCCTGGCTTGAGGGCACTGATATTAGTGCATCCCTTTTAGGAGAACTCGTGAAATAGTTTATTCTTCCCTCTCTCATAGGAGAGTTTAAATTCCACAATCACACTGTTCCAACTGGCAGATGTTATCTAATCAGGTCTTCAGCTTCTTTGAAAACAGGAACTGCACAGCAAAGCATAAAAGTGGGGTTTGGTCTTTACTTCAGAATGATCTAGAAAATATGTCTCAAGAGTTAGATTTTGGTTTTAAGTGTTCCACCCTTTCTCCCTGCCCTTACTTCATATTACACTAGAAATCTTGGATTCTCACTTTTCTGGCTTCGCTGGAGTACCTTGGCAAGAACCTGGGGACCCAAATAGGGATGACACATGAAACGGTAACCTGAGCTGTAACATCTACCTGCCCTTTGGGTGCTGATTAGGTGGTAGACTGAGTCAGGGAGGGAAAACTGGTTGCGTAGGTTGCAGCCTCATGTGACATTAGTGGCCAGACCCTCCACAGATCTTGCTAGGCCCTCCTAGAGCTAGAGAGAAAATAAGGGTCTGGTAAGGTAAAAAAGAAGCAGAAAAAACACACCCCGTCTATCTGTAGGGAGGATAAAGTTTCTGGGGCTGTCTCTGTGCATCATAAAGAACCAGTAAAGGCTACAATCCTTTCTGTTGCTCTTGTGTTGCAGTTTATCTTTAAAGGAACTGAAACATTATTGGCATGGAGAGTCAGTGTTCTGAGTTCCTGGATGGCCACCTGTGCACAGACAGCCCATCTGCTTGTTTATTTTATATTTCTACTTAGTGGGACATTAAGGTCTCGTTTCACATCCAGCTCAGGTCAGTAGTGGCTGATAGTTGTTATCATTGGATAGCTGTTCATTGACCAAGTTTCCTTAGTGATCTTATTGTAGTGGAGAATTCTTCACATTACAATAATCACCACTATCATTGGCACCTTCCTTGGCAGTCTCTGTGGGAGGCCAAAGGCTCAATGGGCCATGGAAACTGAAATCCCCTATAATCCCTGGAAGTGACCTTGTTAGCACAGAGGCAGAGTGGTGAGGTCTGCGCTGTTGCTGCTGTCCCTGTTCTGAGCAGAGGGGGTTGCTTTTGGGGCTCT
The DNA here is from genome assembly GCF_013100865.1 of Trachemys scripta elegans. NCBI lineage: Eukaryota > Metazoa > Chordata > Testudines > Emydidae > Trachemys > Trachemys scripta. The sequence goes on along the minus strand of NC_048312.1, from coordinate 19,580,209 downwards.
CAGTCTGGCACCTTTCACCAGCTCTAAATATTCACAAAGTTAAATAAAATTCAGGTGACATTCCAAACAAAAAGGAAAAAAAACAGGCCAGAAGGCAAAGTACAAAAAGGAGGCTCGTTATCGCCAATATTTACAGTTTGGAAATGTTGAAGCAAATTCATTCTTAGTTGAACTCTACTGCCATCCAAGGAGTTGTTTATTCAAATCATAGATGCACGTGGGCCTGTGTACTTGGAGGGGTTCTGAATGCCACCAGTCACAGTATACACAGCTCTGTTGACAGAGTGAGCTCTTTGCAAAGTTAGGCTTGGTTTTTGGATCCTGTGGCAGACCAAGCAGGCAATTGGGAATTGTCTTCATGGGTATGTCTATGGGCCAGTACCAGCTGATTCAGGGTCGCAGGACTCAGGCTGTGGGGCTGTTTAATTGCAGTGTAGATGTTAGGTCTCATGTTCTAGAGCCCAGGCTCCAGCCCAAGCCCAAACAGCTATGCCACAAGTAAATAGCCCCTTAGCCCAATCCCCACTAGTCCAAATCAGCTGGCACAGGCCAGCTGTGGGTGTCTAATTGCTGTGTAGATATATCTCCATGAGGCTATAGTTGTTGTCCATGTTAATGAGACAAAAGATCCCTGTACCAGAATGTGGGGATTCTGTAGGTGGGAATCAGTGTGTGCATCCTGCACAGTAGCTTGATCGTTGTGTTGGGTTAAAGGGAAACTGCTTCCATGTTGCACAGCTCAACCGTCTAAAAGTTCACAAGGTAACAAACACCAGTCACAGCAAATACACTGTGAAATCCTGTATGCTAGGTAGTTGGTTATCACTGGCCTCTGAACCTAATACAGGAGGCAGCCAGCAAGTAGGGAGTGATGGTGTCCTTTGTGGAATGGGCAACAGAAGAATTCCAGGCAAGGGACTCTGACCAACTTCCAACCTAGGGACTCTGACCAACTTCCAACCTAGGGACTCTGTACCAACTTCCAGCCTGCTTTAATAATTTCTCAGGCCCATAAAGGATACTAATTTTGTGTTCTTAATAGGCTGTTCCATTTTTAAAGCAGCTTGGAGACTGGTTCTGAGTCTCTTACATGGAGCTCTCATGATGCCATAAATGAGAAATGACACCTTATTGGCTTGGTGTCACACAATGGCCTTTCATACACAATACAGCTGTGCTGAGAATTCTGCCAGAGGATTGTGCATCAGGCCATTCAGGTTTACAGGGAAAGCATTTCATGCCAACACTGGTTTCAAGTTATTTTGACAGGATTAAGGATTTATGTATTAGGATCATGGCTGTGACTGATCTCTATACTCTGTGTGCACCTGAGCAGAAGCGATGCAAGGTATTTGTAGTGTTGGGGATGGGAGGTTCATCCTTTATTTAAAAAAAAAAATAGTTAGAGGTCAGGAATTTGGAGGATGGGTGGAGAAAACAAAATGTAACTGAGAGGGGGGGTGAGACCAATGAGCTCTGACTTCTCTCACACAATACTGAAGCATAATAGGGTCCATTTTATACTGACAGTGCTGAAAAGGATAGCCAGTTGCCTCGGGGTAGGCTGTAGTTCAGGGGTAGGTAACCTATGGCATGTGTGCCAAAGGCGACACGCGAGCTGATTTTCAGTGGCACTTACACAGCCTGGGTCCTGGCCACCGGTCCGGGGGGCTCTGCATTTCAATTTAATTTTAAATGAAGCTTCTTAAACATTTTTAAAACCTTACTTACTTTACATACAACAACAGTTTAGCTATATATTATAGACTTATAGAAAGAGACCTTCTAAAAAGGTTAAAATGTATTACTGGCACGTGACACCTTAAATGAGAGTGAATAAATGAAGACTCGGCACACCACTTCTGAAAGGTTGCCGACTCCTGCTGTAGTTCATAGAGGAAGGGCAAAGCTGTGAGAGGGTGAGCCAGTGTGATGTGGCTCACGTAGACTATTTACTTTAGATTTGACCTAATGCTGCATGCAGGCTGCTGAAAGCAAAGGGAAATTAGTGCATTGACCACACAGGATTTAGTAATTATGCCTCCATCTGCTGGGCAGGCAGCAACATGGGGTGCTACTCCTGGAAAAGAAAGAGCTGCTGTTGGTGGCTTTGCTAACCACAGAGTAACAGCTTCTTTTAGACATACTTGCCTGGTTAAAAAAAGGATGAGAAAATAAACATTTGCTTCCTGTGTTAATATCAGTGTGAAAACCGATAGAATTCTGGAATCCAATTTACATTTTCATCACTGGTACCATTTGTTGATGTTCTGCATTTCACTTAGCTTGGAGGAGGGAAATAAATTAGTCCAGTTCACTTTTTGGCTTTTGTGCAGTGGCCCAGTGCTGCAGTATGTGCATTGAAAATGCTGTGTCAGGCAGCCCTTAAGTCTTTTGCACTGAAGAGGTGTTAAGACTTACAGATCCATCTGAAAGGGCGTGCTAAGCTACCTTGGGCAGGTAGCCGCCTTCTCTGACTTATCTAGTCACTTGACTTGATGGTGGGGACCTGCATCATTTTTCCAGTGGAGAAAAATAGTATATTTAAGTAAAAGCACCATTACCTGTGTCACCTATTACTGCTGCAGGGGAAGCATTGCATTTCTTGCACAAATCTCACCAATCAAGTGAGAATCCTTTTGTAAAAGCGTTAGCTTCGGGATGGGTGGGGGAAGGGCTGTTCAATGTTCCAAGAAAAGCAGACGTTTTTCCTCCTAACACAAAACCTACATTCTGTGTCTAAATTCACTATCCTTTTAATTATCAACTACTCTGATCTGTGGATAAAGAGGCTGAATGGGAAAAGCGGCATACCAAGCTAAATACAGAACTCCTTACTCAGTCAGATCTCCCATTGAAGTCTGGAAGTCCTTATTCCACTATCATTAAGGCAGCAAAACTCCCCCTAAAGTCAACATTGGCATGTGACTGATTCCCCATACTCCTAAGGGCATTCTGCACCAAAAAATTAAAAAGTCTGCAAAATGTATTTGTCAAATAAATGTGGAGGCTCCAGCTTGGCACTGGGGAGCACAGGCCACTGGCTGCACAGAGGTGGGAGATCACTGTGCAGCTCCCCCCCCAGGACACCGACTCAGCAGTGAGGCTGCACCCAACCCTGACATAGCACAAGGACTGGGCCTGCCCCAGAAACACCCCAGGGCCCTGCCCCTCTGTGCCAGGTGCACCAAGCATGGACAGGCAGGCTCAGCAAGGCAGGATCCAAGTGTGGAGGGGCTTAGTGTGAGGGGAACCTGGTGTGGGTTGAGAGGGTTCTGTGTGGGGCAATCTGGGTGTGGACAGCTTAGTGGGGGATCTGAATGCACAGGGGCTTGTTGAGGGGTTCTGGGTATGGGGCAATGAGACTCTGCAGCAGGGTCCAGGTGAAGGTGCTTGGGGTTCAGCAGGGTGGGGTCTGGGTATGGGAGGGGGAGGGATAGAGCTTGGCAGGGGGGTCTGGGTGTGTGGGGCTCAGTGGGATGGAGAGCTGCATGCGGGTGTCTCATCAAGGTGGCCCAGTGCTGGGGGAGTGGGGCTCATTGTGGGGGCATTCTGAGGGGGGGGGGAGGCTTGACAGGGGGGGCCGGGGTATGTGGGGGGTTGGATGCATGGGGGCTGGGCAGATGGGGGAGCAGCTCCCTGTACAGGGATCCCTCCCCCTGCAGCTGAGGAGCGATGGGTGCAGGAAGTGGGGGGTGGGAGAATTTGCAGAGCTTCCTGCAGCTGGGGGAGGGTTTGACCTAGCCCCAGATGCCATGCAGGGGAAGAGGAAGTCTCCTCCCCCCCCAAGCGAGCTGGGACTAGCAACTGAGCCTGGCACAGGGTAGGAGGCACCAGCCAGCTCTTCCACGGTGATTTACCTCTCTGCCGTCTGCCATGGGCACCCGAAACATACTGCTGGAGAGGTTCTCATGACCACTCTTGTGGCTTCCCTTTGTTTCCCCGTCAGAAAGTCATTTTTCTGCAGGGAAGCAAAGAAATCTGTGGGGACATAAATTCTGCGCATGCGCAGTGGCAGAAAATTCCCCCAGGAGTACCTTGGACAGATAGACAAAGACGTTGGGCTAAATCTTAATCTTAAACAACATAGGGATCCTAAACCAATAACTACCAAAATCAGCACTAAATTCTGAATTGGATGCTTTCTCAAGTGCCTTGCCAGGATTTTGCAAATGGGCCCCAGTGAGGCTTAAACAGCCTTTTACTTCCTGCTCTCATTTCTTTCAGTATCTGGGTTTAGAGTTCCTTCACAACCCAAGTTACTGCTGCTAAGCCTCCCCGTGGTTGTGTACAGAGCAACTTTCCAGCCACTGGCTCCTAGGAGCTCTTGTCTGACAAAGTTTGTTGGGCAGAACTGCTGAATCATAAGCCTTTCCCCACTAATTGGTTGACAGCCCCATTAGTCACCTGGGGAGGAGTCATTTGGGGCTTTGAGTAACAATGCCTCAGAGGAGAAGCTGCAGAGAAATGAGACTTTGGTTCAAGCAACACACTCCCCCTCCGTTACCAAGGTGTAGAAGACCAAAATCAAAAGCTTGATCAGAAATAAACCCACACCTATTTTCTACATAGAGTAACCTCTCATGCGGCAGCATTAATCACCACACTTGTGAGATAAGCTTCCCTATTTGAAACTTGAATAATGCTCAAGAAGGACTGTGAAGATTCAGGCACGTTTCAGACCAGTTCAGCCCTGGTGGAAGCAGGCATAACTCCCATGGGAGTCAATGAGAATTACATCTACTTATGTTAGGCCTGCATATAGTGGGCCATCTTTTTGATTAACTCTCCCATGGACATTCCAAGCCTGCCTATTTTCAGGGCTGACTGACAGACTTTCCCTTTATATAAAGCATTTTAGTGGCTTGAAATTACAGAAAAGAATACAGTAAAATTGATTATGCAAAAGGCTCAGGAGACAGCAGTGAAAGGTTTATGCTTCAATCAGCCATGAAGAATTCACCATCTAGATCTGTATGTGCAGGTCAGATATAATGTGTGTGTACTGAAGACCTATGTAACTTTCAGATACTCTTCTGTTCATCTGAGGTTCAGATTATCATGGTCTCTACGTATGGTTTTATACTCACTTCCCCATCAACACTGGTATTTCAGTACCTAGTTTATCCACTGACTTTAGAAAGCTCTATGGATGTGCTAAAAATGTTCCCCAGACATGTTGTTGCTTGTCCCAGTGGTCAAGATTCTAGCCCTAAGGAGACAACATTCTGCCTAGTGGGAAGAAGAGCTAAAAACACAACCTACATTCTTTTGGTCTAGCAGATACCTTATAATGTGATAAGTAAAATGCAGGTAGACGCTTACCAAATGCAGAATCTGAGATCACAGATTGGAAATGAAAACTGGGAGACCCTCTGGAACCACAGTGGGGAGCCATTGTGTAATGAGCGAAAACAAGGAGAGATTATACACATTTTCTGCCTCACTATCCAGAAAATAATCAAGGGCTGAAAGGATACTTCCTCAAGGCAATCAGAGTAGGCAGAGATTTCCCCTAACCCATGAGGAAGAAAAACTGCCTAATGAGGGGAGCAAGAAAAGAAAAGAAAAGAAAAAGAAAAACCACACAATATATCACAACCACCACAGAGTCAGAAAAAGACAGCAACACAAGATGAAGACTCTGTATAAAAACCCATCACCACCTGTTCCTGGCCACAAGGAGGTGATGCATTTATACGGGGCAGCATCCATATGGCTTGTCAGGTGTTGAAATGGAACTGGAAAGTACATGGGGCTGGGAAGGGGGAAGCACAGACCGGGAGCAGAGCACAGAGCCACAGCATGGGGCTCAAGACCCTTACAGCCACAAAGCGGATAGGAGGGAAGCTCCAGCAGCGTACTGGGTTGACATCTGCAATGTCATGCCAGAGCAGTAGCCAGAACCTTAATTATTACTCGTCTAGGACCCTCCCAGCTGAATCCCACCTGGCATTTTGCTCCCCAAAACTGAACCTGCCTCCCAGATTCCCTCGCTCCAGAAAAGGTTCCCAGGGTTTGAGCTTAGCTTTGTTCATCTCCTTCTTGAAGGTCCTTTACTCACAAAGGCTGAAAGCAGGAAGGGAAGGGATGCTTCCTAACCTGAGGTCTGTTGTGGGTAACTGGGCTCAGTGCCCTGCTGGGGAAGGAAGAAAGGTAAGCAAACACAACCCCAAGGGGGTTTATTCCTTCATCCTCTCACTTCCCTGGTCCTTCTCGCATGAACAGAGAGCAACAATACCTGAAGTCCAAAGGTGCAAACAATTTAATGTTTATTGGGGTGAACTTCCAGCAAGCTTAAATCCAAGTTCCTTTTTCCTTATTTTCAAACCCCAACTTACTTCCTGTTTGCCCAATTTATATAGTAATATTCTCAGCTCTACCTTCACCAATCATTTTACTGAAATCTGTCTAACCAATCCTAACATATTGTAACATAATTCTCTAACCAATTATATCCCACTACCCTAATTAACTTACACCTTGCAAAATTAGTTATACAGCAGACAGAAACAATTAGAGCACCAGACAGATTAACAACAGAAAAGTGGGGGCCATAAAGATAAAACATACAGAAATGAGGGTTTCACAACCACAACTATTACAAAGTAATTTCTTGCCAGACAGGATGCTATCAAACTAAGTTTTCTATAACCATCTTTCTCTGGTGGTGATAGGCACTATCAGAACAGGATTGTGTTCCTAACAGCCCAATAGCACCTTATTTCCATGGGACTAGTTTGAAATGTAAGAATGTGACCATACGCTTCCCAGCTTCTGGCTGACTCTGCTGCTTAGCCAAAGGCCTTCGCTTAAGAACAGGGCCTCAAACGGTCACAGTAAGAAAAGGCCCTTACGCAGATTCTCTCTTTTATATCTCTATAACTAGCTAAATGATAAACATAGACCTAAATTCTTAAAATATAGGCCTTTACAGGCAGTCCTGCATCTCTATATCCTAACACAGCAAAGGGGTTCAACTCCCTCCCTCACCTTTGAGTACCTCCATTTGTTTGAATGTGAAGGGGATGTTGTTCTTCTTGGCAAAGATGTAGACGGATCGGCAGGGTGGTGAGAGCAAGTCCAGGTAGAGCTCTATCCCCATCCTACCTGCTGGGCAGAGGGAGCAGCAGGGAGAGAGGTGATGCATTGAGGCTGAGACTACCTGTCCTTGGCTGTAGCTGCAGAGAAGGTAGACTGAAGAGAAACTTCTTTCCATCTCTTAGTTATCGTGTATCATTAGAGCTCCTCCCCTGCTGTTCCTCCAGAGGAAGGAGACAGGGACCAGGCTAAGGTGGCATCTCTCTCTGCTCCACCAGAATGTGAACAATGTACCTTGGCAGCCACCTGTAATGCAGATATTTACATCGAAAAATTTCATCCGCAGGGGCATATTCCAAGGAGTGTAGCACTCCCACCCCAGAAACATCTCCCCTCCTGTTTAATAGGACCTGGTCCCAGGACCAGACGCCTGTTGGTAAAACACAAGCACACCTTTGACATTACACAAATAATGATAAAGCCCAGATGCATTTGCATCTCTTGGAAACCACCCCCAACTGGTCTCCATGCTTATTTGTTAATAACCATGTGTTGCTCCTTTCCCCACCCCTCCAGGTGCCCCTTGTGGATCTCCTTGATGGCCCAGCTCCAGTAGGAGGAAGAGGGGAGGCTCCAGGTGAATTTGGGTTTGCTCCAGTTGGAATCCTGACAGCAGCCCATAGACAATAGGCTGCCTGTTGTGGCTTTGCTTAAGAACCAGTTCTGCAAACCTGATCCACCTTCTCACTTGCCAGGGATGGGGAATGGGATGGGAAGGGAAAGCAGGAGGCCAAAGAGGAGGAAAGGAAACACAGGCAGGATTGTCTAGCTCAGGTGTTTGCTCATCACTTTGTCCTGAAGTGGATAGAGCCCAAAAATCAACTCTTAATTCCCCAGCAGCAGAACGCCAAGAGAAGAGGAATGCTCCTGGCTGGAGTAGGGGGAGAGGAGACCAGAGGGAAAGGCTCCGTAAGCCTGGCTCCCTGCTTGGGCTTTAACAGAGCTGTGCTAGGAATGAATTTGGCCATTTGTACCCAATTCCTGTGGGGAGTAGGAGACAAGGTGGGTGAGGTTGTAGTTTTTATTGGACCAGCTTCTATTCAATGAAAGATATTACCTCACCTACCTTGACATCCTGGGTCCCACACAGCATACAAACCATGAGCGTAGGAGAAGCAATTTGGTTGGAGGGGAACCAAGCCATTTCCCACTGCACCTGTAAGCTGAGCCATGTGCTTCTGTATAGGTCTGCCAGATGGCCTCCATTCATGCTGCCTTTGTGAGTACAGCAGAGGCTTGGCCCTTTCTATTATGAATTATAGTGACTTGGTTAGTAAATCATGTTGGGCTTATTAAGGCCCATGAGAAGATCCATCCACCCCCTCTGACTTTTGTTTAATTCTTTGCATTAAAAAAAAACCCAAAACAATTCAAGCCAGAGTCTCACTTAGCTGAGGAGGCATTGAACACTCAGCATGGCACAGCATGCTGGCAGAAGCGTCGCTTGGAAACGCAGCTTTTGTTCAGACATTAGATCATTCCTTGCACATTAAGGCTTGAGCCTGCCCATACAAGTGTATCTTTAGTCAGGTGTATAATTCCACCTGAAGTTTGGGCATAATGTTACTCATGGGTATGAGTGTCTGCTGGATCAGACTTGTCTTCACCTACATATACCCTATCCCAGTTGGTTCATGGAGCTGGATTCAGTAGCATCCAACTGATGGAAGCATGTGTTTGCTTAGAAATTCTCATGCTCAGCTTCCCAGAAGCTGTCTCTGTCCACTTCTCATCCATTTAGCTGGAGGGTCTCTTTACTCTTTCATTGGCCAGGCTGTGAATCTGCAGCCTACTCCCTGTGCAGACTGGGGCTATGACTCCACTAGAGAGCTTACAGTGCATGCAGCGGCGCCACTGCTCCACCCTAGTGGAGCTGCACTGAGCCAACAGGAGAGAGCTCTCCTGTCGACTTAATTAATCCACCCCAATGAGAGGCAGTAGCTATGTTGACAGGGGAAATCCTCGTGTTGACATAGCACTGGCTACAGTGGGGGCTAAGTTGGTTTAACTTATGTTGCACAAGGGTGTGCGTTTTCCACACCCCTGAGTGATGTGGTTACACCCACATAAGGTTGTAGTGTAGATCAGAGCTTAGTTTCAAAATACTTTTCCTTCCCCATTTGGAAATCGCTCAGCCCCTTCGGCACAATGTGACCCGCAACACTAATGCGCCCAAGTATCTGAAATGTAGGCCTCTAGCTAGTGAGGAACTGGGGGCTTGCACGATGCTGAGTGCCAGTGTGGATTGAGCTGGTGAGGGTCTCAGACAGGTCCAGTGAGGATGACCCAAGGAAGGAAAGGGAGCTCTACCCATACTGCAGCTCACGTGTCTGCAGATTAAAGGGGTGATTCAGTGTTTGTAACAAGAGATAGTATCTTTCCCCTCTGTAAATCGTGGAAGGGCTGTGATGAAAGTATTGTTAGTAAGATGCTGTTCTTTCCTCTTGGGCAGGAAGGCCACTGAGATGTGGTATTGGAGAAGGGAGTGAAACATGCAGAAAAACCCACACAGAATTAGCTTTGCTTAGAGGGACACTTCCCCTTTTTAATTCAAGGTTTTAGAAGCTGTTTCACATGCTCCCTCAGTTCTGGGGGAAGTTGAGTGGTGCTCATATTCTTGACATTCAGGATTATCTCGTGCGCTTGCTGGAAGAGCTCCTTCCCCACAGCTTCCTCCACCCGGCTGCGCCACTCCACCAGCTTGGGCCTGTTCTCAAAGATGTCACAGCCGCATCCTACAGGCTGTAAAGACAAGCAAAAACACAGTAGCACAACTTCCATGCAAACAGCCCAAACCAGAATCCATTTAGAGCAGGGGCCACCAAACTATGGCACATGTGCCAAACACGGCACGCGAGCTGATTTTGAGTGGCATGCTGCCTGCCCGGTGAGAGTAGTAGGAGGAGGGGCCGGAAAGCGCCACGCTGGGGGAAGAAGCAGGAGAGGAGGGAAGCTTGGCTGTCACAGAACCAAGCTTCTGCCTCCTGCCCCCACAGGGGAGAGCGGTGGGGGGGGTCCCGACTCCACTTAGCCCCCCCTGCCCACCGCTTTCCCCTGCGGGGGCAGAAGCTTGGTCCTGCGGCAGCCAAGCTTCCTCCCTCCCCCACCTCTTCCCCCAGCGTGGTGCGTTCTGGCCCCTCCTCCTCCCCCTCCCTCTCCCTCTCCCTGCCCACAATGGCCCTTGCGAGGGGGAGCGGAGCAGAGCCGAGCGCAGCGTGCTCGCTGCTCAGTAGAGCAGGCAGAAAGAGATAGGGACAGGCCTTGGGGAAGGGGGTGGAACAGGGCATATCCGTCCCAGCCCCCTGCCATGAGCCGCTCAGGGCAGGGGGCTGGGAGCACTCCCACAAGCCGAGCACCCCAGCCTTCTGCCCTGCACCTCCACACCCCCCCAGCCCTCTGCCCTGACCTCCCCCCCCCCCACCC